>NW_020955750.1:471102-474765 GCF_003031625.1 Empidonax traillii | reverse complement strand
ATTTTAATGAAGTACGTATTTTTCTAGAAAGCAAAAGTGAAACACCTGGCTGTGAACACTTTTGGACATAATTCTTGGCATATTTGCCTCTACCTGAAAAAACCTCTCCCTCCCTTTTTGTGCTGTCTCATCCCTCTATAAAGTCACTGGATTACTTGCCTTTGTAGTAGCTGAGGTTAAAGGAATGGACTACGTTGCATTTAAGAGGGGGAATATTTAGGATTGTGAATCACTGCTAATAAAATGCTTTGATGGTAAATTGGAGTTGAATAAACAGGAGTTAAATATCTTCAGCTGTGCTGTATGAGAGGCTTTGCAAATAGCAGCATTTGTGTCCCTGTGTGTTCTGTATCATCAACAGCCTGCCTGAAGGGTGATTTAAAGGATTCATAACCTACAAATTTGCCAGTTTGTTATGCTGAAGGAAATGCCTCATTTTCTGTTACCATGTCATTCCTTCAATGTGCAGTTGGTGTATATAAGTATTTTAAATACCTCCTCTAACTTGAAGGAAAAATGGAATGAAAGTGTTTAAATGCTGGCCAGCATTTGGTGGGAGAGGTGAAGAAGCTCTGCTGCACCAGTAAATGGAGAAAATCCACCTCCTCCAACTTTCCTTTTACTCTTTCACCCCGTGCAGCATGTCTTGGAGTTATACACATGAGGAAAAATGTCCTGTGCACAAGGAGGGTCCTTGCTGGAATTTCACTGGAATCACTGGCCTGGGTTTTCGTTCAAAGCTCACAGAGGCCTAAAAGTGTCACTGTAGATTTAGAGAATTAATAATATTGTTTCACCTGACTGAGAGGTCCAATGTTGTAGTGAAAAAAAAAACATGAAAAGTTCTGTAGTTAATTCATGAAGATCTTGAATAATTCATTGCAGATAAGCCCTTTAAAACCCTATTTAAGTTGTTAATAATGGTGAACAGTTCATTCCCAAGAACTCTGTTACTTGTGTCCAGTATAAAGTACAAGTAGGAAAAGCTCACTACAGCCATGTTTCATCTGTAAAATTATTTCACCTATTGAAAAATGATTTTTTTTTCTTATCTTTTAGTCTCTTTTTTTAGAAAGCACTAGCTGTTTAACAATCACTGCTGCTTTTACCATCCCACCTGGCTGTGTAGCTGAAAGGAGGCATTTGACTGAAGGATATTCACAATATTTTATTGGAAAAGGCAGTAGTATATGAAATGTTTTCCTCATGATATTGCTGCTATCCTTAAATAAGCTATTCTAAAACAGCGTGAGCATAAATATCCTGCTCTGGGAAACACAGGACTTTTTTCCCTGCAGAGATCAGAAATAAGCACCTGGTATGTTTATGAAGCAAAATTGTTGTTCAGGTAGAGACTTACCCTAGTAAAGGAATGAGGAATACAGTATGGCCCTCAAGAATGGAGAGCTCCAGGGCTTCAAGGAAATTACTGGTCCCTCCTCCATGGAACTGTTTGCAGCTCTGAGTGGGGAATAAAGGGAAAATTATGTTTGTACACTCCAGGAGTTCCTCATAGAGGGAAGTGGTCCTTCAGCATCCCCAGCAGAGAACGTGGGACACATGAAGCTCTAGTGAGGTAGAACTGGGAAGAAGGATTTAGCAAATTGAAAAGTGACTTATTTTTTTTTTTTTTAATTCATTCTTAGATGTGTTTATAAGCTTTTAAATAGAGTTACCAAAATATCAGAGTGAGATGACCAGGCTGATAGTCACGGAAATGCTGAGGTAATACAAGTCTTCATCCATGTCTCTGCTTCATATCCTCGAGCTGATGTGCTTTGCTCCTGCTTGAAGAACTTGTATTATCAATTTGCCAGGATGGAATACCCTAATAACCAGTAAATCTTATCATTAGCGTTAAATCTTCTGCTGATCTTGTAACCTGGTACTCTTAGAATAATTCAGGGTGGAAGGTCTTTAGTCCAAGCTCTTGCTCAAACACTGCAAGCTCTGAGGTCAGAACTCTGTGGGGTTTTATCCAGTCAGAACTTGAAAGTCTCCAAGAAGAGACCACGCAGTCAAAATTACATATGAATATCTACATTTAGTTGGACAGGGACTGAAATTCAGGTGACTCACCCACAAGTGATCAGAAAGTTATCCTAATGCTCTAAGGGTAATACTTTATAGGTATTTGCCACATAAACCAAAGCAGCTGGGAGAAGAGGGGAGGGGGGATAACAGGCTCACTTCATTTTTCATGTAAAGGTAATATTAACTATCTGTATTGGAACACGTATTCAGAGTTTAATCTGCTGTTAAGAGAAACTGGTCTGTGCATCTCTACCTGTAGCTGTATTCAAAGCTCTGGGTAAAAAAAGATGTAGAGAAGGTGGAAATTTGGTATCTGTACGAACTCTTTGCTTTTGTTCTTCAGTAAGAAAGACAAGAAAAGCAGTTTATAGCTATATCCAGGTCTCTTCTGGGCGGAAATCAAAGGACCTATTTGAGCATCTGCTGTTTGGAACATCTGCTGAACAGTTACTGGCAGCTACTTACTCTTAAATCCCTGAGAAATGAAACATTTCTGGGATCTTGTAACTGAAAGTCTTATTACTCTTCCAGTGAAATTACCTTAGCTGAAATCACATTGACCATTTTTCTGTAAAAAGACTTAGAATTCATAGAAAATACCTCTGAATTAATTAAATAATCAGTCTTCACTACTTGTCTCTGTTCAGAGACACTTTAACTGTATTAACACTTCCTATAAAATGCAATATTTATTTAATTCAACACAATTATGTGTGGATAAATTTTAAATACGGCTATTGTCATTTTAATTTAAATTCATTGCTAGGCAATTCAGCTTAATGGTAGATGATTAAAAAAAAAAAAAGGAAATATGTTCTCTAGATTCACAAATCAACCCAATGTACAATTTATTCAAAACACTGAGTTAGACACTAAGCTGGGGCACTGGAGAAGAAAAAATTACATTGCTTTCACTAATAGCTTTTTCGAGTATGCAAATTATTAGTCAATTGTAAGTGGCTTTGAGCAGACTGGTTTAGGAATTAAAAAATAAAAAAAAATAAAAATTTAGGTAGTGAACAAGTCTATTTCTGCTCCAGCCTCTTAGGTTTTCATATAAAACAAATCATTCTTACAGCTAGTGAAGAAAACTTCAAGTTTCCCAACCTAAAACTAGGGGTACTCTTTGGTCTGCAATGATTATTTATTGAAATTGGTGAGAGTTATGAGTGCATCTCTTGTTTCAGCAGTGCAGTTCAGCTCATGCTGTTGTGGGTGTCAGACAAAGTTGTTGGAGCAGGGTCAGTCAGTGTGTTCAGCTTCTCCAGAGAGCTGAGATCATCTCAGTGCTCAGAAAATCACAGTCAGGGGTGTTATAAGTTAGTTTAAGAATTTAGACAACTCAATTCCAATTAAAAATTGATAAATTTATTAAGCAAGCGATAATAAAGCAAACAGCGCTGGGTGGTCTGGGGGGCAAGTGCCCCGCCCAAGACACATACACATTGTTGGAAAACCGTGCTTTTTGTACCCTCTCGATATCAGTTGTTGAATATTCATCCATTGTCCGTTTGTTGCCTTAAAAGGCAACTTTCCTGCTTTGGAGGTGGGTGTTACCCCCTGGTTGGTTGTCACCTATCTCCCCTGGGCTTGTACAGGGGGGTCTTGCATCATCCCCACGCTGCAAGT
>NW_020955750.1:378035-469411 GCF_003031625.1 Empidonax traillii | reverse complement strand
GCATGGATTGCACTTGAGCTGTGTGCTGTTTCCCAAGCACTGGGAACAGAGATCCAAAGCTTTCACTGTTTCTCCATTCCTGCCCTGCATTTCGTGCTTTCAGCACCTCAGCTCTAAAGGCCTGTGAAATTTCTGAAGATGCTTCTCGTCCCAGTCTTGGCCAGACTCCTCATTAAAATCAGAGCAGTCCTTTCCAGAAATCAGGAAGAGATGATGTGACAGCCCCGTTCAAAGGAGCTCTCATTGTTTGCAGCCCTGACTTTGTGACTACAGAGTGCTGCTTGTTTACTGATAACTGGGGTAGACACTTAGGTGTTGGGTTCAAAGAATAGTTTGTGGTGGAGGGGAACTTCAAGGGTCATCTGGTCCTTCCCCCTTAATTTCATACATAAATCTACTAGAAATGTGCACTACTGAGCTTTCTGTAAGCTTGCCTGCCCTTACCTGTGCAGCTTAAATTTAAAGCACTGAAAGAGTTCATTTCTGCAGCCTGAAGAGAAGGGAACTGTGGCAAGAATGGAGCCCATCCCTCTCTTTCCAAACCTCACCTCTTAATTAAGATACAGATATTTTCCCTAGAAACTGCTATTAAGAGTCAATATTCTTGTTAGCAGTAAATATTTGGGTTCCTTGTAATTAAGCAATCTTTTGTCTTTGTCTGCTAGGACAAGGACAAGGTCTTTTCAACTCAGAATATTCTGTGAAATCAAGACTTCCATAGGGGTTTCAGTTTGGTACTTAAGGGATACTTTAGATTCAAAGAGAAGCTTAAATTCTGTGTGAAGAACATGCTCTTTTTACTGCTCCCAAACAAGTCTACAGTGACCCTAAATCAGCCTTTCTTGCCTCTCAGTGAAGCCTGTAAAAGTAAAAAGACTGTATTTGGCTAAAAGTATTTCAGTCCTGTACAAGTGCCAGGAGAGAGATAAATGTAAATCTTTCATATCCACTTGGTATTGTTCTGTGCTGAACAGTAATGCCGAAAATGGTTTGTCAGTTTGATTAATGTACCTGTTTCTTACACGGTAAACACTGCAGGAGGGTGTATTACTTTGAAGAAAGGTTGTAGATCCAAGGCAACTTAATTCTCTGGATTGCTTCTCAGAGAAAGTAATATGTTTAATAAATATTATCAGAGGGTTGATAAGAGGAGCAATCCCTTGATTAAATATTTACCTTTTGAGAAATGTTATCTCTACTGTAGAAAGCACCCTAAAGCAACATGTTATGAAAGGGCTCAGAAAGCACTCCCAAATCCCAGAAACTACTAACAAACCTCTTGGATTAATCAGTAAATAAATAGATTTTTTTAAACTATTATTTTCCTTATATATGTGTGTATATATATTGTATTTTATATATAAAACATAAAAATAGATTAAAATTATTTTTAAAATAATGGAGTGTATTTTCAAAAAGGTTTCAAAAAATACTTTAAAGATGGATTTATATTATTCTTTACATATATTTCTAAAGCAAACAGTTGAACTGTTTTGCACTGTGGTGTTTTTAAGATTACACCACATCTCAATTCTTCAGGGCGATTTCCTTTTTTTCCAGATCTTGACAATGTCTTTATGGTCCCCACTTAGAACCACTGGCCATGCTGAGTGCAAATGACTTCATAGACTTCAATGAGATTGTACTGCCAGTAAACAGAATTTTCACACAGCAGGGCTCTATAATGAACAACCCTGTGATTTTAAAGCCCTTAACTTTTAGCCTTTTGTATAAAGTGTCTGCCCACCTATTGCAAAGTGCTTCCCTGGATTTATTAGGATGCAAAATCACGTACAAAATCACTATTTTAAAAGTGCTGCTCCCTGGATATGTAACAGGGTTTTGGATGCTCCTTTGAGTGACTTTTGTGGGAGAATTACCCCCCCCCCCCCATGCAGCTTTGTGTGAACCAACACACATCCTTACCAGAGTTAGAGCTCTATATCTGAAGGAGCAGCTCGAAGTGATTGTAAATGGGGACCAGTCAAAACAGACAAGCTTCAGGTCAAAACCCATGTGCTTATTATGGCCCCTTGACACTCAGTTTGAGAAGTCTGTGGGACCGGTGGGCAGGTAGTTCTGTTGAAAACTCAATGGAAACAAGGAACTGCCTTCCAGGCAACATAAACAGTTTTGGAAGTGTTAATTTTCTTCCTCTGTGCGTGGGAACAACAGGACATCTAAAACCAAACATATGCTAAACTCATGTTAAGATATTTCCCAAAACAAAAGGATGTTTGTTGCCATTTCGGTGAAAACAGGACAGGTCAATATAAACTAATGTTCAAAATCCAAAGTCAGCCTCTTAAAGGCTGAACGATCTATTCAGAGCAACTTACACAAACGCAGGATAGCTGTGTTTTATTTCAGAATTTGTTGGTGGTCCAAATCCTGCTGAAACTAGTTTGGGATGCATGAGTTTACACAGTTTGATTCCATTTGATCCCCCCATGTCAAGTCCTAGTGAGTCTCTTCGCACTAAGAGTTATTTTCTGAATGAGGTTGTATCCAATCTCAATTACATGTGCTGAGAACACTGCAAAATGACACCGAGGAAGCCATGCACTCCTTGTTGTCAATATTTGTTGTATGCCAGGCTGACCTTTTGGATGATGATCTTTGTGTCTGTGAAGAGGGATTGATTTTGTTGCTTTATTCTAATCACAACGTAGCAGCACCTCACGCGTCTGAAGGGTGTTCAGGAACTGAAATGCCAAATAACACAAACAACTTTCCATCTGCTCCCAATTTAATCTGAATGAGCTGGGGATTTTATAGAGGAAGGTTATTTCTGCCACTGGCAGGAGAAAGGTGGTAATCAGTCAATCAAAAGGCATTGATTGCTCCAATTATTGCATCTCAAATGGGTTTTTTTTTATGAACCTTACTCACCCACAATTTAATTGTGACATGTTTTGCTTCCTATCCAAGGCAAATCTATAGTTTGCAACAACTTTGACTTCATCAACAGTAACTTCTTTGTTGAGAGTTAGAGCCAGAGCCACCAGTGTGTGCTGACAGTATTTTACCACCCCAACTTTGTAAATTGGCTGGAAAAAAACCCAGTAAAATCAGTTTGATCAACTTTCAAAGCTGCTGACAGCTGGTCTAGAGCTGTATCATCTCTCGTAGCACAGACTGAATATTACACATAAACCAAAATCAGCTTTCATGTGTGGACTCCAAGCTTTATCTGCAGACTTTGATTTCTTTGATGAATAAACTATCATTTTTTTATTGTTCACTGGTACTGCAGCAATAATTCATGTAGGGGAGAGTGAGCAGGAATCCACTTGGATTTGATTCTGGGCCACAGTCTAAATCCTGCATTTGTTCATTATATTTTTGTGTAAGTAGCACTGCTTCATTTCTCAATGTCCAAGGGAGATAGAAACTTAGGGGACTAAGAGTTAAAAAAAAAAAACAAATAAAAAACAACATCAAAAGTATAGAGGGAAAAAAACAAACCAAAACAAAACCCCACCAACAACACATAAAAAACACACCCCAAAAAAACCCCAAACAACAAAACCGAAAACCCCCAAACTACTTCATGGTACTGAGGAAACGTAATGTAGAATTTTTTTCCCCAAGAGAAGCAAGTGCAAAACCAGTCAGGCTTTACCTGAGTGCAAATGTGAGCCCACAGGAAATTGATTCCAGGTTTAAGGTCTTAAAAATATTGACCCTACAGAATAAGCAAACAGGTACTTGAAAACAAATTAGTAGATGGTTGTGTATTATTTCTCTGAATTGAAACCTAGGGTTAGGGATTAAATAGCTGAATAGCAATCATTTTGCAGAGACTGATATTAAAGAAGAACCATTTTCTAGCAAAAGAGCACATTTGCATAGTAGTTTAATTATGAATGTGTGTAAAAGGCCAGTGGCCTTTGGGTGAAACCTTTAGTGATGCTGCTGTTGAAACATGTCTGGTTTAACAAATATAACCCAGATCAATCATGCTCCATCTGAAATAATTATGAGGGACCTTACAAGCAGAATAAAATGGGTACTGAAACAATTAGTAGAAATAACAACTAAACTATTTTCCATGAGAAAAGTGCCCCTCTAATCGAATCACCTGCGCATGAAGCACAACCATGCTGCCAGAACTGAGCTCAGCCATGAATTGCAGGGAGGTAAGAGCACAGTATGTTCCACAATAATTTAGTATTTTGCTCTGGAAAGGGTCAGTGAATGTCCCTGGACGTGAGAAGGGACCTCTGCTCTGACTCAGTGTGACAGTTGGTGAGGACAAGGAACCAGGGCTGGTTGTCCAGGCTGAAGCAAAGCAAACTGCCCACTGATGTGTTGATCAAAGCCTGGAGCAGACCTGAGGCAAGACTGAAATAAATGACAGACTTGCAAAGCTTCATTTGTCTCAGGGTTATTAACGAGAGAAGGGGGAAGCTGATGCTACCACAGGAGTTTCAGCTGCTCGAGATAAACCTGTCAGGCGTTTGCCCAGGGAGAGCCAGGGAAGGAACAGAGAGCTTCAAGTGGTGAGACTGAGAACTGCCTTGGCAGCTGGAGAATTGCTCTGCCACTGCTTCCCTGCACCCTGTGGTGAGTGTCCCCATCCTGGGAAAAGGAAGAAAATCTCTGCTTTGAAAAAAGTGCATCTTGATGTTCCCTGAAATGAGCCAGACTTCTGAGTTTTAAGCCTGTGACAAGAACTTCTGCAAAGGCCAGAGTGACCTGTCATGACACCTCGACAACTGGCTCCAGTCTCATTGCTCCTGCTGTGCCTGAATTTGTGGGGATTAAGGACAAGGTGGTTCCAAAGAGAGGCCAGAGCACTGGTTTGTTGTGCACTGCCCTGTGAAGTCATCTGGGAAGGGATGTGCTCTTCTTCCTCAAGGGATGGAGAGCACCAAGCACAAGTTTCTTGTGGTTTCAATAAAAGGCTTGGGATAAAAACTGTGAGGCTTTTATAGATTTTGAAAGCTTGAGAGCTAAAATTTCAAGTGCACTGTAAGTCCGTGTCCTTTGATCCACAACATTCCTGCAAGCCCTGCCGGGCAGATGAAGGCTTGGACCTGTGAAGAAGTGTGGAGGATCAGTGAAGTGGAAATTAGCTATTTAATAAGAGTCAAAAAGTAAATACTTGATAAGATTTTGAATTTCAAACAAGCTTTGCGAAGTCTGCTGCTTTCAAAGAGAAATAAAATTACCTTTAGACATGTGGAGTTCAGCGTGAAAATTTATAGAAGAATATTCTGGAGTGACAAAGTGACTATTTCAGACACACTCTTGCAGTAAGAGAATCAATTCAAGGAGCTACAAATGAAAAATCAGTCTGAGAGCAGAGCTCTAGAAGCTGAAGATGTGGAAATGAATTTTATGAAGACTGCTTGACAAGTCCAGTGATGTGACATAGATGTAGTTGTTGAAATTGTAGTGGACGCTGACAGCTCAGTTGATTTGATCTTGTTCCTGAGACTGGGATTCTGATCTCAGGAAGGAGCACATCACCTTGGATTTTCCAGTTTAGCAAGTGTGGTTTCGTGGTTTCAGAAGTCTCCCACATTGACCCCACGTGGATGGATGGTGCCAAAAACCTCCACGGGCAAAAGAGAAGATAATTTTTCAGCTTCCCCTCTGCAAGACATAAAAACATGGATGTCCTTGCAGCTACAACTCATTATTCAGAGAGCTAATTCAAACCTCCTCCTGCTCACCAACCCTCTCAAAAAACAAAAACAAAAACCAACCAAACAAACAAAAAAATCCAACAACAACAAAAACCCACAACCCAGAAAACCCAAAAATATGCAAACACAGTTGTGTTTAGGTGTTATATTCTTGAGCTAGGAGGTCTAGTCCTCTCCTACTCTTGGTTCTGCCTTGGACCACAGGAAACCCTCAGTGAAAGTTCTCTGAAATTCAGATTTGGATCAGCGTTTCTCAGCAGCAGTTCTTCCTTTGTGCGTACCTTAGTAAAGACAAGCAGGTTGGGGGTTACCGAGGTGGGTAAAGCAGCACTGGATAGAAAACAAAAGGCTGACATTTAGAGCTCTGCATTAAGGCCCATCTCAGCCCTTTTCCATATAAAAGCAGCGTTGTCACAGGATTTACTGTTCCCAAACCCGTGTTGCCATTTATTGCGTTCTTTGCCAATTAAAAGGAACAAGCTCTAGTGCTTGTTTCCTCCAAAGGTAAATCTTTTTATCTGCCTAGTCCTACAGGCCTGTGCTAGCTCAAATATTGTCTGACATAAACTCATGTTTGTAAAATCCTCACCCTCTCTCCAAACCTGCAGCAAGCCAGGGTATTTTAGGGGGAAACAATGGAATCAGCAAAGGTTCTTTATGGAATATGCCCGTGGGACACTTGTCAAAATATAACATTTTAAGAAAGGGTCCAGTGATCAGATTTTCTTCTGCAAAATATATGTGGACCCATAATATTGCTGGCACTGACTAGCTACAAATTAACAGGCATTACAGCAAGGAAGATTCAGTTTAATAGTTAAGACCACACCTCCACTCTAATTAGTGTAACTCAGTCAAAATTATTCTCCCTTTTTGTGTGTGTGTGTGTGTGATTTGTGATAAAAATACAGGGAGGGTTTTCCTCAATAATTTTACATTAGAAGGATACCAAAGTTTCCTGTAGCTGCAGACTTGTTTTGATTTTTTTTTCTTTTAATGTTGCTTTTTAGAGTATTCTCAAACCTCTGCTCTTGTACTTTTGGAATTTATTAGCAAGCTATAAAAATAAAGGAGAGGGTGAGGTAATCTCTGAGACCCTTGGTGTGAGCTTAGAGCACAGGTTTTAAAATAAATGTTTAATGAGTTTTGGCCCTGACTTAGAGTGGTCTGAGAGATAAGTAAATACTGATATTTATCAGTTACAGAGGTATTAAATGTAACGTTCCTGAAAGAAAAGAACTCCTGTGAAGTTGTCCTGTTTACATGATGTCTGTAGGCTGATTTTGAAATAAATGTCAACAAGGCAAATTTGTCCTCAAACTACATTTTTTGACAGAATTGGGCAGAAGTAGGAGGGAAAAACATCTTGTCCACTTTTCTGTGGCTACAGCATATGGTTCTCATACTTCTTTTAAATCACCTTTATGGTAGGGTGCATAAAACCCCTCTCTGATCCTTCCATGACTTAGCAAGCTGACCTTGAAGCAAAGCACAGTTGTTGTCCTTGTCTCCCCCTCTTTAAAGCTTTGCATCAGCCTCACAGCATTTTCATTTTCACCATCCATTTATTAAGCTCGAAAGCCTCTGCGCTGAGCTGAACCGATCATCATCCTCTTGTTCTGTGCAGCCTTGGTGATGCATGAGAGCTGTAAACTCACACCAGCCCGGGCTGAGGCAGTTTTGCAGCCTCTGAGTTGTGGCCACAGAAAGGCAAAGCAGCTGGAGCACATCCCGCTGTTTCACGTTCTTGGCTGTCATGATAGTTCTGCTCAGTGCACTGATGAATATTGGTTGAAGCAACTCATAATTAGTTGATCTTCCTTCGCTAGAGAACTCCGTCTTTCCTGAAGAAAAGGGTTTTTTTGAAGGTCTAAAACTGCACTTGTTTTTTAGTAAAACTGAGCTGGGAGGATTTGTGTGGGGAGACAGCAATTACAGCAATTAATTACTTGGAAAGAGCAGTTCCTCCCTCCTGCATTTCCTCATCTAGTTGGTTCACAGTTCATTGTCTTTTTATCTCCCTTTTTTTAAAGTACTAACCATACATCATTGTTATTTCTTCCCCCTGCCCACAAAACAAATGAGGGAGCTCCCGGCTCTGCCTGTGTCCTACAGAACCATAATTAAGTGCCACACGAACCGCTCTGCACTGGAGTTTCAGCAGAAAAGCATTCAAAGGACTCGCTGAGGGGATCTGCTCCAAAGCAGAGCTTTGAACTCTCCCCCATTCCCTCCAGCTGCACTTTCCAGCGGTCACTGATGGCTCACTGGGATGCCCGGGCTTATCCAAGGCAGCAGAGCTTGCTGAGGGGCAAAGATGTACCTTTGGGATCCATCTCCCCGCTATCACAAGCGCCAAACCACTTGCAAGGCAACCTGATCCTCGATTCCCACCGCGCTGATGGGTTCGGAGATCATCCTGCACCCTTAGATTCCTTGTTCCTTCCTTCCCTGCAGGCAGCAGGGTCTGTAGCCTGGGTGAGAACCAACTTTTCTTAGGCTAAAAAAAAAAAAAAAGGTCTTAAATTAATGTGTGAGCTTTGTTTGGAAGAGTTGTCTCCTAAATAGTTCAACATGATGAAACTGGTGACCTTTACAGCTTTGCTGTCCCCATTTCAATAGAGTAGCTGTACAGGTAATTTTTAAAATAATGCTCTACATAAACTAGCTTGACTCTTAAATCCCATTTTCTTTAGCTTTCACCTGCAGCACTTGATCTTTTGTAAATGACATTGGCTTTTAGCAGAACATTTTCCCAGCACAATCTTTGCCGTGTCCCTTTTATAGTCAGCACTAGAAATGAAATTACCTGGAAAGCAATATTTCCTCTGCTTTAGAGGCAAGACATGAGCTAAGCTTACAATCAGTGAAATATAAATGTATCTTAAAGTGAAACACTTTGCACTCCCTTATTTCTTCAGACAGAGAGAAAAAGCTGCCCACTGTGGAAATTAAACACTTTGAAATTTCAGACTTCTTTAAGTGTTTCTGTCTAATATCCTTGGCCGAGTCAAGTGCTGCATTTATATATAAAGTAGGAACAATAAATCATTACACTTCTACTAGACAAAGACTGAAGAAAGCTAAAGGTTATTGTAGGTTTTTTGTTTGAGAAAAGTATATAATGATTCAAGCTTTATATTGGAAAGCAGAAAGATAGATTTCTTTCTTTATTAAGTAAACAAATGCCAGCCAAAATATTAAAGAATATTCCAATGTTGTAAGGGTTTATGACAATAAGTTTAGAATTTCCAGATTGTCTGATCTATCAAGGAACTCATAATTGCAGACATTTAGAGTTTTTACCAGGGTTTTACTGTGAGATTAAGGGGGTTTCTTTGTCATATATGTTTAGAAAAACCAAGCTCTTCTATGCCTTTTATACATGTAAGTAATATAGGAATTTAAGGCACTCCTTTTACTCAAAAACAAACAAACAAACAAACAAACCACCCAAGAAGAAATTTATAGTTTTACCAATGGTTTTAAAATTTTAAGAAACACTTTGTGGATTTTGCAGAAGTACTTAAATAGATGGGACTAAGACCTTACCAATGCTGGTCTTAAATTCTGGTAGGAGTTAGTGCTGTTTGTTTAGTTTAATTTTCATGTATTAGCCTTAGTCTGTTCAATATACTATTAGAGCTATTGTTCAGCAGGTTTCTGAAACACATTGGAACATACAGTGTGTCTTGCCATTTTTAAATAACAACAGTTCATTTCAACTGAATTTCTACAAAACCTCAACAAATCATTGCAGGTTACAAATACACTTGGGAGAACAGGCAAAAATAAACCATTTCCTCCTGGCTGACAATCAATGGCCCTGCTACTGTAATTAATGTGTTAATGTGCTGAAAGCCTGCCTGTAATTTCTGTCTCTGATCCTTTTTGTCCTGTGAAAGAAACTGGAGGGACCTGCTTGTCTTCACAGATGTGGGTCCTGCAGTGGGGTCTGTAGGTTTTTTTCCTAATTTCCAGTATTCCCAGTTGCAAACTGAGAGAATCTGTGAGATGTGAAGGCAGGCTCCTTGGGTTTGTGCTTCCCTGTGTAAGTACCCAAAGTCAGGCCACAAGCTCTGGGACAGAGAGGGATTTGTGCTGCTCTGTATCTACACAGAGATGCAGTATCAGGTTGGGTCTCAGTGAAGCCACAGAGCCTGCCAAACAATACCAAGCTTCTCCCAGAGTGAAGTGGACCAGCAAGCACTGGTACCTGTAGCAGCTGCAGGGTCTGTTTTGGCTGTTTAATTGCTCTCTAACTAAAAGAAAAAAAAGAAAAAAACCCTCCCCAAATTTCTTACCAGAAGATTATGTCAGAACATAAAATCCTGGCAGCAGTTCATAAAGATTTAATTAAACATGCTTAGTTGTCTTCCATAATGCATTAACACAGTGAACTCTGAGTCCTCCTTCTCCCAGTGGAAGCTTTGAGGATTCTGTGTTTGCATCTTCTTACGTCTCTCTTTGTCTGCAGATCAACCCAGGTCACTAATGGTGTGTGACAAGCTGAATAAAAATGGTTAAATCCTGCCAGCAGAACTTGAACCATGCTTTTACCTCTTCCAATTATCTCCAAAGTTGCTTATCAGCTATATTTTTCTGTTGTTGGAAGAATAATTATGATAATCCAACAAAGGAGGAATGCTTTCTGATTCTTTTAATTTTCTCCATTTATGCTGTTAGTCACATCCTTTCTCCAAGCACTGCCAGAAATGATGTTGACCCCATTTCTGTGCTGTTGTAAGATACTTGACTGTGTTTTCTAATGCCCAGTGTGTACAAAGATACCAGTCCTTGCCAAATTGGCTGCACCTTTCTCAGTAGGTGGTTTCGTGGCACACGTAGTAAGATAAGATATTCTTTGTCTTGGCTTCTGTTCCTAGTCCAGCTCTTAAAAAGCAGGCTTATAATTATTTAATGTTCCTAGCTGAGTTTGTCCCTAATTACGGGTTTTTTATCCCCTGCAGAAACAGAGATCCTGCCTTGTATTGACTTCCCCACGTTGCTGTTGTATTCCCAGTAGCTTTCCCAGAAATAGCCTTCCTAGAGCAGTATTAACTTGTAGTGATTATCTGATAGTGTAATGTTGTATTTTGGGAATATCAACTCCCACGGTCTCATCAAAAGATGATGGGCCTCATTATTCCAGGGAACGTGTGAAGCAGGGAATGGCAGGTATTGCAGGGATGAGGACACTGTCAGCAGTGCTGAGCCTGTGCTTTTACACATCCACCCAAAGGACTGCAGGGGCATTTCTGGGGTGTTTCTTTTGGGGGCGTACCCAGATGTTTTGAAAAGCATTGACGTTTAATTTATTTGTGCTGTAGCATTAGCCACAATCTAGTTAATACTAAAACAGTGCCATGGTGAATATATAGAGTTATTACATTGTTGTTACAATCTCAGTTTTGTGACTGCAAAAGCTGCAGCTTCTTCCTTTGGCCCTGTGTCCCACCTGTGCAATAATTCCTAAATGTGCTATGGGAAGTCTGGGTGAAAACTTAGTTGCCAGTGCACAGCCAGCACCACTCAGCAGAAAACTGCTGGGCTACCCAGCAAAATTAATTTATTTCAGTGGGTTCATTAGTCTGCTATGCTAATTAGAGAAGAGAAGGATTTAGGTGCCCAACCACAGATAGCTAAAACTGTTTTCAGTGCACTAGTCCTGGCCTCCAGCTGCAGCTCCAGACTCATCTCCCAGCACTCCTGCCTGGTGTCAGCATTCCCAGAGTTCTGAGGCACCTCACAAGGCACAGCTCGTCTCAGTTCTACACCCTCGGGCTGCTGAAGAGTTAATTGTGCGGACTGCCATTAAAATCCGAGGTGCTAATTACACCGTGCGGTCCTTTGGCATTGGAGAGCTGGGTTCCCTTCTGCTCTGTGTCACCACAGGAGAGGGAGGGTTGGCGTTCTCCTCCTCCTCCTCCCATTATTCAGCACGATCCGCACACACCCTCCAACCTCATTTCCAAAGGTGTTCTCCAGGATGAAAACACAGCGCCAAAATAGCAAGTGTTACACACTGTGCCGTGGAGTTTTTATGTTGGCAGCACAAAACTTGCATGTGAAAGACACTGTTACTGCTATTTCTGTGCTGTTCCTGGCGGGGCCAAAGTTCTGATCTCCTGGGAGTTTGCAGGTGGGATATGTAGAGAGGTGGTGCCTTTTTTCCTCCCTCTTTCTCCCAGTCTTTTTTCTTCTTTCTTAGGCTGTCAGGAATGAAAAAGAGAACACAGTCTTTACCCAAAAATAAGGACTTCATGAGGTGTTTCACAGGCAAACAATGACAAATGAACATATAGCAAGATCTGATAGAACTGACATTCTTTAAATGGATAGAAAACTATTAAAAATGCTTTAAAATAATATTTAATTAGATCCATTAGAAGACTTTGTTTTCACTTCAGTCCTTTGAGCAAAGGCTTGATATCCCTTGAATCAAATAGCATATTTGATTCAAAAAAGCCCTGTGTTTAATGTGTAAAAATGAACAGCCTCCCCTGCTGTGGCTGTTTGTGCACAGGTAACGTGAGGGGAAATTTCTACCAGATTCCCATCTCTCTGATCCTCAGCAGCCTTTTCCCTCCAATCCCAAAAGTTGCCTGCTCATGCTCTGATTTTATCACTGATACCTGAAGATTCATTTCCAAATAGAAGTTCCTTAACAGCTTTAGAGATTATTTTCACATTTGTGATCTGTACAGCAGCACCCTGCAAAATTAAAAAGCTTAATTTAAAAAAATGTTAAAACCAGGCATTTTTACAATTTTGGGAAAAACATGTATTTTCCAGATGTTTTGGTTCAAATCTCCCTTCTAAAAAGCCTTGGCTTTGATGATTACAAACTTTCTGCTGAAAAACATTTCTTAGAAGATTTCTTGCCAGATTTGTTTATGTTAAGGGCAACATGCAATGCAAAACAGTCACCTACCATCAATATTGAACACTTCATTCAAATCATATAAATATGATTAGCCTGAGATTGTAATTTGCTTGGAAAAATATGGTAGTTTTTTTTAACATACCCACTCATTACACATGAATTAAGAAACAAACCAATTTCACTGACTGAAAAAAATCAATGAGATCACATTACATGTTATAATTCCATCTATGGGATTCTGTCCTGCTCTGGGGACTGAAATGACAGTTTGAATTGACCCAAGAATGCAAGTGAAACATCTCAATGACCCCCAAAATTAATGAGCAAGTAAAATTGCAATGAAATTTTGATCCATTTCTGGACAAACAAAGCAGTTCCCATTGATTTCAGTGGCCCCCAGAGCACTGCCTTCAGCACAGGCACCTTTCAGCAGGTTTTCTCGTACTGCTTTGGCAGTGTGAGTGCAGAAATATGGGCTAAAAAATCAAACCCAACCCTCTGGATGCAAATAAGAGGGATAGGAAATGCTAGAAATAGTTTGAGTCCTCTTTAATGTAACATTTTTTTGTGGCCCTTTTTCCTTGTTCAGTCTGAGATGTATAATATCATTACATCAAATCTACAATGAGATATTGTCAAAGACTAGGGCCTAACTAATAGGATAAAGAATAACTTTGCATTTCTACACCCAGTGGTGGTATGTGGGAGTGTGCTGGGGGTGAAGGTGGCAGGAGGGGGAAGGAGAGAGGGAGAAGGCATAAATAAACTTATTTAATAACCTCCACAAATTTTCTAGTGCCTTGATGAAGCTGCTGATATAATTGACTTGAAGTCCTTCCCTTTTTTGTCATTTGAGCCACATCAAAGCATGTCATTCTATGGGATTCCTTTCTTACAAAGAACATAAATTATCACTTGCCAATTTCACTTTTATTAAGCAGCAAATGTTACTTCAGTATTGAAACTTTTCATTGTATTTAGTAGAGGTTATGCCTGGCAACTGAAGACAGAGATTCAATATTTCATTTTAGTTAATGTAGCTGGGAGTGTATACAGGCTTTTAAAGTCAATAACTGTAAGAAGTATTTTAATTAGGATCAGTAGCAGTGTTTAAACATGTAAACAGAAAGGACTATATCAAAAAAAGGGTTGGGTTTTTGAGGGGGTTTTTTTGGGGGGTTTTTGTTGTGGTTTTATTTGGGTTTGTTTGGTTGTTGTTGTTATTTTGTATGTGTGTGTTTTGGGGCGTTTTTTTTTGCCAGGACTCATATCAGAAGCCCATGTCTTTGATTCTAGAAATGTGATTTGATCAAAGTTTTTGAATATCAATATTCGCTTTTGTTAGGTCCAAATTAAGCCAAATCTTTCACCTCATCCATCTTACTGAAATTTATAGTTTCTTAGTCTATCTTTATCAAGTACAGTTCTTAAGGAAGTCTTTTATCTCAGGTGCTGAGGAATGATCCTGATCTGCTGCTGATGATTTGTATCACTATGTGATTAATTCTTAGATTCTTCTGTGATAATCCTAAGCTTATGGATCCATTTTCCTTGCTCTTCTTCCAGTCAACACTGGGATGAAGAGGTGGATACAGAGTCTAAGGCTTTAAGGAAACAGTCATATAGTTCAGCAAATAAAAAATAATTTTTTTCAATCTTGTATTTGTTGATTTTGAGTCATGAGTGGGTTAAAGATGTCAATAGCAGTGTGACATTCCTTGTTTTTTAACACTCTGTGGCTTAATCTGCATATGGGATGCACACAGTCCTGGTATCTCTCTTTGGAGGAGGATCAGTTCTCTTTGAGAGGTCCTAACCCTGTAAGATCTATTTTACTGCAATCCTAATGTTACATTGATAGTGGTGGACTCTAAATTAACTGTTTCCACGTGGAGAAGAGATCATAGGGATGACACAGAACTCCTTGGGACACGACTGCTCAGAGATAATCAAAAGGAAAATTGAGTATCTTGTGTTGGTAGGAAACCCATGGAAAGCCAGGCTAAGCTGCTCTGTTTACATTCTGGTGTGCTCCCTCACATCTTTAATGCTCAGTTCAGCTCTGAATTCCCACCCTTCTGTTGTAACTCGGATGTGCTGGTATTCCTAGAAAAGAGCATGACTCCTGTACAGTAGCTGCAGACTCTAAACAAGCACAGAAGTTGTACAAAGGCAAACTTTGAAGGGAAAGCAAATGGCCTCGCAGGTGCAGGCGTTTCTCCTGGAGCTGCTCCTGCTGCTCTCTCAGGAGGGAACAAAATACCTTGAGATGGGGGCAGTTTTCTTTGTATGTTGCTCCTTTAATCTCCTCTGTCTCCTGAAGCTTTCTTTGGAGTGGGTTCCAGTAGCCAAGAGCAATCCACAGGTTTTCTGCAGAGCCAGGCAAAGTGCTCGGTCCCTCCCAGCCCAGGCCACCTCCCTGTAAAGCTGTTTGTTCTCCTCTCAGCTCTGACGCTGTTCTGTCCATCTTCTTCTCCCTCCAGCATTTCCAGGGCTTCTTTTTCCTGTCAGTCCTTCCCAATCCTTCCTTTGTCAGCTCATCTCACTAAAGGAATTTCAGAGGCTGGTGGCTTTGTCAGCTCTTGACTGTTGTCTGATGGTTTCTCAGAAATCCATAAGCTATACATAGATTTTCCAAGTTGCTCTGGCCCTATATTGGACACATTAGCTTTTTGGTCTGTGTTTTACCAGCAAATTACACACTTGGCATGGAAACTGGTGTGTGAGTCCCTGACCAGATACAGACACACGGCATGGGTTTGGAATAAGGGGAAAAGAGGAATTAAACACGTGGCAGTGGGTTTTGGATAAAAGGGTAAGGTGGAAGGGAAAAGAGAAATTAAAGAGTATACTTAAAAAGGGAGAGATGAATTAAAGGAAAAAAAGAGAAAGGACGAGAAAAAGGCTTTGCTTGCTGCTGAACATGGCAGTCTGTTCAGACCAAAAGAAGAATTGGGGTTTTCTTTTTTTCCTTGCTACTTAATTGTTAAAGGGGTCTTAACCTGTGACTAGATTTTGTGCAGTTTCTTTTAAAAGGTTCTATGTTTATTCATGAAGGTCCCTCGGGTTCTTACTCAAGTCCTTTTCCACTCCCATGCATCAGAGCCTTTTGTTTTCCCGCTATAAAAAACCTTGTCTTTGTGTTCTTTTATTTTCCATATTTTTAATAGGTAAGTTTCTGGTTTATATTGACCTTTTTAGAAAGTTGTCTGATTCAATTCTGACACGCTCTTGAAATTGCAGAATTCTGTCTTTAGCTTCCTCATACTGCAGCTCTATTAGAGAAATATTCTTTTCTAGACAATTAACCTTTACTGTCACTTTTCTAACTGAGTCATCAGCAATTATTTTGTCCCCGAGGAGCGTTTTCACGGCTTTCCAGAGATTTATGAGTAACCAGCTTATGGTAACACAGTCACAGAGAGGGCTTACTTCTACTTTTTGAGCAATGGTTCAGCTGTGCATCACCTGGAAACGAGTTAATGAGCCCCCACCAGTTGGTGCACGAGCTGACCACCGCACGCAGGGGGGAGTGGGGCAGTGAGAGCCACACGACAGCGAAGGAGGACTTTGGAGCCTGCCACTGTTCTGTGGGTCCCTTCTGGTAATTGGGAGGAAGCTGTTTCCCGAGTATGTTCTGCATGCAGGCGGAAAAACCGGTGTAATTCTTCCTTTTGGCACTTGTGTCACTGTGACTTAGAGCTTCCATGAAATGAAGCATCTCCGAGCCCTGTCTTGGGAGTCCTCAGGGAGCAGCTCCTCTGAGATGGCAGGAGAGGATATAATCATAATCCTTTTTTTCAGATGAGGTTATAATTCTCATTCTGGTTGGAGGCCCAGCTAGATGGAGGCTTATAAAATCTGTGGAATTATTATCGAGACATATTCCATAGCTGGGGGACAGTAATTCCGGATCATAAAGCTCAAAGAGCGTTTAATCCAGCTGTGTTAGACACGAATGGGATTTATTGGTATAAAACTAGCAATCCCCCTTTTTTCCAACCTCCAATTCAGTGCAGGGAAAAAAAATAAGAGTAGGAAAATGCAGGTTTTGACTGATTAGCCCTGGCAAATCTCACTGCTGAGGGTTAAGGTGTTATCCAGCTTTCTCTCCAAACTCACAGCCAGAGGTCACCAGCCTTTCTAATGAAGGCTGGGAGGGAACCTGCCCCTTTAACCAGGCAGTTACAGGGCAGATTTCAACGTTTAGCCTTAAGGCATGATTATTTACTAGAATACCAGGCTCTGGACAGAAGAACTGCTTCATTTCTCCTGACTTTATCTTGCAGCAAGAGGGCTGGGACCAGTGTTACCCTAAACCACTCGCAGCTCACCTGGCCAAGCCTTGCGTGTCCTGAGGCTTCCTTTTGTCTTTCTCATGCAAACCCACAGGCTTAGAAATAAAAACCAAGGTGAAGCACTCAGCAAAAAATTAAGTCCTAACTCACAGACTTCTTCAAAAATGTCTCCAATAAACTTCCTCCTTCGTTCTTCCCAGGAGTTACTGATATTTTGACACCCTGCAAGGAATCTGGGTCCCCCTGATTTTCAGTGAGACTCAGGCACCTAAATGTCCAAATCAGTCAGGAAATAGGATTTGGGGCCCTGCTTCCATACCCCACCGTGGGAGGGGTTTAACCTGAAACACTGTAATTATTATCTGCTGAAATATTGTAATCCTGGTGTAAAGGTACATAACATTATTCAAATGGATTTTTTTAACAGATACCAAAAGCAGAGCTGAATGAGTTTCTGTAGCTTGGCCCAAAACTCAGTCATTTTAGGCATTTTTGGAGGGCTGGTTCAAGGCTCAAATAATATTGTTTGGGTTTACTAGTAGCAAGAAATGTCATTTTAGGAAACTCACGGGTATTGAATATTTAAGGCCTGTATGATAAACTTTGTTCAAGTTTTCCCCTTTTTTTGGCATTAATATCTGTAACTTCAATCCCCTACTCTGGTATAAGACATATAGAACAACCTCATAGTAACTTAGACTGAAGCTGTACTTCCTTATCTAGTGGCATAGTTTCTTTGTCTGAGGTAATTAAAATTAGATGTCAGAGTTCCTATATGGAAATACAGATCTAATAAAGCAAAATAACCCACCTGACAATGATGATAACAGACTGAAGGGAAGGTAGATTATATGACAGACTTTTCATAAAAGTGATTAAATCATTTTTGTGCAATTTTCCTTCTCTGCCAATGCCTTTATTGAACTACCCATTTAAATTTAATGTCTAACCTCCAAATGCACACTGCCATAAATAAGTGTAGCCACAAGTTTATAACTTCTTTGAGGCAACATCTTCCTGTTTTAAACCTGTATTTTCTGGGGGCAGAGTGAGATTTCTGTCCATGCTGGGTACCATGAGCCCAATTTTGATACAGACAAAAAATACCAGGAATTTGTGATATCCAGATCATGAGGTGATATAACAAGTAAGAAAGCCAAAATTTTGAGATTATTGGGTTTTTTCCCCATAGAATTTTGACTGAGGGGGAAAATGTTTACTGCCTTGAAAATAGTAGTATTTTTGTTGAATAATTGGCAGGATGGTCACCATGACTTGGTGATGTTATGTAGTGACGAGAAAATTAAAATAAAAACCAGTAACTGAATTCAAAGAATTCATAAAGTATTTATTCAATATTTTCTTATATGTCATTAAATGTTTTAACGGGAATTGCAAGTGTAAATGGCTGGGACTTCCCCTGTGGTTTCAACAGTAAAATAAAGCCAGAAATGAAGAGAAATTAAACTCTCTTTCACCCTTGGCCTCTGAAAATTCCCCTTCTGGTTGCAAAGCACTTGGTTTTCGTTTGTTGGTGTCACTTAAATACCAGGAATGGTGTGAGCCTTTGTATTTGGCACTGCTGTGATGCATCTCTGCGTTACCAGGAGATGACAAATGCTGGGTAAGAGAGTAATGTGAGCTGACAGATCACCAAGGTTTCCACTGTTTCCACTCTGCTTAGCTACTCCCAGCACATCTGCAACGTCTCACCTACCAGAACACAAAGCAAATTTGTTCCTAAAATATTGTGAAGGAACAGCACGAAACGGAGAAACAGTCCTAAGCGCTAAGAAAACGTACGGTTTTAATGTTTAATGCAACATATTTTATATAGCCCTGTTAGAACTATTTACTTGACCTTTATTCTGTCTGGTTCTTCATGTATTTTTAAAGGCTTTTAACGAGATGCACACAGGACTGGCTGTATCTGCCCGCTGATGACATAAATAGGATGCCTGGGAGTAATAAACTGCAAGCTTGCTTTCGAAGCCTTGTAAATGGGCGTGTAGCAGAAGCGAGAGTTACTATTAAGCAGCTCTTAAGGCCCTTCCAGAAGCCATACTTGGTGTGCAAGTTTAGTCTGGGTGTTGAAGGGAACCTTTTACAAATCTCTTGTGCAGTATTATCTCTACACACTCTTTGAGGGTGTTGTTTCTCAGCCACTCATCTTACTTGAGGTAATACTTCCAGACTCAGGGGCTTTTGGGACTTGGAAATATCTTCAGTGGGTTGCTTAGCTGCTCTGTCCAGCAGTGTATGAAATAATGATGGCTAATCTTTTTGGCCTGTGCTGCTCAGCAGCTACAAGGGGTATGAAATGAGTGCAGGTTGTGCCAGAGTTCCCCTTTTCCCATCCTAAACATGTAACTGACACAAGCTACTAAATATTCTTGACTGAGGATACAAAGAGTGTTTTTAAACAGCTGTAAAACCTCCTGCCAAAGGCTTGCAAAAGTGGCTGGAAGGATCTTTAGGCATGGAGGTAATATTGCAGTGTATATGTTGAATTTGAGCCTTTTTAAGGAGCCCCCTCCCCCATGTATTTTTAAAAGAACTCTTTGTCTTTTGATATGTTGTATCTGATTTTCATTTATAGCATGTCCCTAAAGCTGCTCTGCATGGAGAGAAGGTATAAAAGCCCAACACAGGAATGCTCATTTAAGAAAGAACTGTACTTTGTAAAAATAGGATTATAATAGCCAAGCAGCTTTGACCCGAATAGTGATCACAGCACTAACATCCCTCCCCTGAGAATGTGCCTTTTGGAAACTGGCCCTGCACCATATGGCTGCAGAATTCTTTGATAACATATCAAAAACCAGTTAAATAATCTAAAAAAAAAAAAAAAAAAAAAAAAAAAAAAAAAAAAAAAAAAAAAAAAAAAAAAAAAAAAAAAAAAAAAAAAAACAAAAAAAAAAACCAACTGACAGTGGAGGTGGGAGTGGGACAGAGAACCGAGTGCCACTGGGTTGGGAAGGTCTTCAGAGGATCAGGGCAAATGGCACTTGCCTTGCCAGTTTGGAAAACAGTTGTAGGGATAACTCTTCTGGTGGCCACAAACACCTAGGAAATAGTGTATGTGCAAAATAAATGTGGTCTGGCTCGTTAGAAATTATGTTTTGCAGTGCCTTTCCTCCCCAACCACCACCTTGGTATTTTAAAAGCTTGATTTGTAGCAAGCAAGTCAGTTGAGAGTGCCAGTGGGTCACATTTTTACACATCTGGGCACTTTTAAACTGACAAAATGGACATCTGTGCAGCTGGTTAAAGAGGGATGCACAAAAGGCTGTGCTTCACGTGAAATAACTAAATGCAGTTAAGGTACCCTATGGTTACTATAGATTGAGTTCAGGTGAGGGAAGCTGTGTCAGAGGTTTTCTATTTGCTTCCTATGTATTTGAAAGAACAAACAATCGATATGTCAGCCCCCCCCAAAACCAGCTCCAGCTTTTGACCTTGCTGGTTTCCTGCCTGCCTTGAAGGGAAACTGGGAGCTCCAGCACCTGCAGCTCCCTGTGAGGAAGAGCCACCCATTTCCAAAGTCACCACAAGTATCCTGTCTCCAGGGGTTTTTTGGATGTCAGATATTCCTTGCTGCTCGTTTATTCATTCATCCTCAGCAGGGCAATTGAAAAGCACATTAAAAAAAAAAAAAAAGATTTATTGCTTTATTGGGAGAGTGCTGTGGCCAAGTGCTGTGGGAACAGAGCCAAAGGCTGCACAACAGCAGGGTGTGGAAAGGTGCCCCTGGTTGTGGGATGAAGGAAATGATGGTCCCCACAGTGGTGTCTGCTGGGGAAAAATTAGTTGTGCATGTTAGGAACTGGCACTACAGAAAGAGACAAATTATAAGAAGCTAAATTAAACTGTCAGAATAATGACAGTCTACCAGAAGGAGAAATATCCACCATCTCTGTGCTTATAGCCTGGAGTATTGTCTGTGAAAGGGAACTTACATTAATGCTTTATAGTGGAAATGTCCAACTCAACTTTATGAGATCTTAAAATGTGATCTATGAGATGAATCTGTCAGATTTGCATTTATTTACTGTAAATGGGAAAACAATGTGAAGGGGATACAATATGATGCAAATACCTGAGAAGGCACAAATACAGGGGGAAAATAATTTCAATACAGGGTGACTCCAACATTAGTGCACCAGATTGGGACCAGCAGGTTTCACCCAGTCCTGCCTGTGCTGCACCATCTGCAGTCACCCACTTTGGCCCAAGCCTTACAAGGTAACACTAATTTTTGGCATTTGGCTGCCCTGGAATCAGCTCCCAGATGAACAGAAATGTGGTGTCTCCTTTCTGGGTGTCTCACGTCTCAGGACAAAGAAGATGGTACTTGGACAGACCGTCCAGCTGCTGAAGTTCAAACCCTTTGGGGTGGGAGCTTTTCCATGTGGTGCTTTCCAGGCAGGAATGAGCTCAGGGGACTCTGCAGTTGGTCAGGGCCTCCTACCATTGTTTAATATAAATAAATTATAAATATTTATTTTTTAAAAATATATTTATTATAAGTAACCATTCAACTTACTGACAAAAGGAAAGTCAGATAAAAGTCATGTTAACATTGCACTGCTATTGGCACCTTTAACATTTCAAGTATCTCTATCAATTCCAATTCCAAGGGAAAAATCCTGGTTTCATTTCAGTAGTTAATCACTCTGACTTGCAATAAATTCCTTCATTGAATTTGCTGCATCGCTGGGTTGATTTAGATAATATATCCTGTTATCTTTACATGCCAGTACCGACTAAGCAGGGTTAGAGGTGCTTTAGTCTTTTTAGTGACTGCTGTTATGTCATATATCTGTCACCAGATAAGGCAGAGCTCCTTTACAGTAGGAAAAACTCCCCCACAGACTATACCTGGAGTGTTTGCTAATTCAGGAATCGAGGGGCTCATTTTCCCAAGCCCCAAGTTGAACTGGCCACCAGTAACACGGTTTCAGCTCACACCAGCTGAGTGGCTGCCTTAAAAACCATGAGTTTAAGCAAGATCAGATAAAGGAAAATGATTCTTATGGTAATATTGCCTGAGAGAAAAATGGAAGTGCCCAGCTCAGCCGACCTCCCTCCAGCACATTGTCTTGAAAATCCCAAGCCACACAAAAGAAACAGTTTTAAAAATAAAATCATGCTGATGCAAGGCTGGGTCCTTTGAAAACTTACTGCTCAGGGCACTTGGGAGGGGAGGAAGATTTCAATAAAAAGTGTGTGTGTGGGGGAGAACACAGGCTGTTGAATAAGCAATGAGATAGGCCATTGTCAAGAAAAGTGTACAGCCAGTGGCAAAAAAAAAGGAGGATAAGGAATGTATTTTGCTTTATGTCATCAGACTCCAATCTCTCTTTGCTGTGGTGTTGTGTACCCAACCCGCCCAGAGCTCCACCACGCTCCATGAACAGCTTACAGGCAGAACTTTCCTCCTCTGCTGAACACAAACTGCACCTGCCTGAGGCTGTGGTACCTGCAGGTGCCCCTGCTGTTCCCGAAATTCCTGTTGGAAAAAACAACTGAATAGAATACAGGGAGAACTGCAGCTCTGCTCCAAGTGCCACATCCTCTGACCCTTGAGGTGCTCATCCACCCTGTCTGTCCAGATGTTTGTTAGTGCTGCAGTGCTGGTACCAGTGGAGGCCTCGGAACCAGGCTCAAAAGATTCGGGATACCTTGTGTAGCTTAGTGGGATTCCTGAGAACAAGGGGATTTTGCCACCATGAGGCATTTCTGAAAACCAGATACCACCAATTTACTGAATCTGATGTGGCAATGCCTGAGCCTGCAGGACTTCCAGAACTTCCCTGGGGATGCACGATCAGACTGAAAATCAGGGACAAAGCCAGAGTCCGACAGAGAGCTGGGATTTACAGGGAAATCAGTGTCTGACCAGTGCCGAGATGACACTCATTCCTACAGCCAGCTCCACCTCCCTTTCATTGTCAAAATCTCTTACAAGCAGAACCTTATTTCCATTCTTACAGGAATATCTTTGGGATAGCATGGATTTTGAGGTTAAGGCACTTAAAACATAACTGTCTCCATCTGACTTCCTAATTTAGCAATTAATGAAATCTATACATTGAAAATACCTAGATATGTTAGAGGCAGCGGGTTTTTTTGTGATGTTAATGTCTGTATTGCCTTCCTAACGTGCTGAGAAGTACAAAGGACTAATAATAGGCTGTAGGTGCTGTGTATTCATGGTGGTAATATGGAACTGCAGAGATAAATCTAATAGTCTTAATATGAGATCATGAAATAGAATTATAGGTTTTCATAAAATAGGAACAATACCATCGTGTAAATGAAATTAGTATAATTGAACAGTTACATGAACTTGAAAGGGGATAATATAAGTAAAGGATATTTTAAACATCCCTATATCTTAGAAAGGATAAAGCTGACTGTAATCAGCTTTCTTTGGGAGACTCTTTCAGTATTTCATTTCTTTTAATAACATGAAAAGTACTATAGAACAGTCCTGAGTAAGGACAATCAGCCAATGATAAGAGGTCTGTTGCAGCTAAAAGCAATAAAAAATTCTGGAATTACATCTTACAAAAAAATGCAAGCCTTTGAAAAACAAACAAGTGATCAGCTTCCTGGGCTGATGAAAGAAAAGCCAAAACCAGACTTCTTTTTTTTTTCCTTTTAAGTGACAGAAATCCCAGAATTTTGTTTTCAGTTCATCAGCTGCTCACCACTCACCAGGGTATTTGTTTTTAAATATTGAAGGATTTTTTTTCTCCCCTTTTGCAAAATTAAAATTCTGCCTTTGAAGCATTCAAGCTTGCACAAACAGCATTTGTAGGAGGAGAGGAAAAGATGGATGATGCCTAACCAGCTCTAATTTGCCATACCTATTTACAGCTGTGTTTTACTAATGACTGGAGATACAGAAAATAACTTCATAATGGGACATAATTTATTACAAGATTATCTACACGTGAAATTCTCTTGAAGGATCAGGGTTTCTGTGAGCTATTGTGCATGGATTTAATAGAAAGCAAGCTGTGAAGATTAGTTCTTAATCTACCTCTTTTTCCATCCTTATTTAAGGACGGCTAAAAGAAGTCTGTGGAATGTTGAAATCACTGCTGTAGTTGTTGTAAAGGTAATTCTACCTCTTACTCACAAATTCCAGACCCAGTCTGACATGAAAGCAAAACATTATTCCCCTGAGACCCCCCTGCAGAGCTGCTCCAGCCCTGGGGAACAGCACAGGAAGGACATGGAGCTGCTGGAGAGAGTCCAGAGGAGGCACCAAGATGAGCAGAGGGATGGAGCAGCTCTGCTGGGAGGAAAGGCTGGGGCAGTTGGGATTGTTCAGCCTGGAGAAGGGAAGGCTTTGGGGTGACCTAATTGTGGCCTTCCAGTACCTGAAGGAGCCAATGAGGGAGATGGAAAGAGACTATTTCCATGGGCCTGGAGTGACAGGACAAGGGGGAATGGCTTCAAACTGACAGAGAGTGGGTTTAGGTTCGAAACTGGGAGGAAATTCTTCCCTGTGAGGGTGGGGAGGCCCTGGCACAGGTTGCCCAGAGAAGCTGTGGCTGCCTCATCCCTGGAGGTGTCCAGGGCCAGGTTGGACAGGACTTGGAGCAACCCGGGATAGTGGAAGGTGTTCCTGTCCACGGCAGGGGGTGGGACAGGATGAGCTTTAAAGTCTGTTCCAACCAAACCATTCTATGTTTCTCGTGGGTTTTTTCCCTGCTAAGATGTCTCACTCTTTATACAAATGTTGCAAAAGATTCAGGCTTTGACTGTTCTTGATCAGGTTAGCATAATAGTTAATGCATTCCAAATTAAATCTCTCCCTGACACATAACGTCTTTCAGTAGATCGTAAATGCTAAGATTTAAAGGAATTATCACCAAAACCAATACTGAGCTAGGTTTTCTTTCAGAAAGAAATCTCTACGATTAGAAGAAATACCAAATTATTAAGGACAGTATCTGAAAACAAAAGTGGCATGGAGTGTACAACAGGGACACAAAAGGCCTGTGATCTCCTCACCTGAAAGCCACGTCTCAGCATTTTGTCACTGTGAGGCTTCTTATCCAAGGCTAAACAGAGGCTCTGACAGTACAAGTGTGTGCTTTGTTTGTTGGGAGCCACATGTGCAGCCTACTCTGGTTTGGTTGCTTGCTTTGGAAGAAAAATAGGTGATTAGGAACTGTACCTGAAGTAGTTTGACTTTTTAAGTTAGTCTTGGAAAAGTACGTTCTTTCAAGGCACTGACAGGTGGGCACCAAGCATTACTTGTTGCTCTGGAAAAATGATATTCCAGGCTTTAAACGTTTACATCAGTATAAATGAAGGACAGAATATCATACATAACACTTGGTAACCAGCAGCAAAAAGATGGCATCGCTTTCGTTTTCCTAAAGTTTCTCTCTCTCCAAATGAGCACGTGCTTTCGTTCCCCCCGCCACGCAGCAAAGGAGGACGTTTCCTGGAACAGACAACTGAGCACTGTCACTGTGGGGTTTTTTCATTAAAACAGTACAAACACACATTTATCTTAATCAAACACCTCTCATTTGAGAACTGGTGAGGAAATGAGAGATGCCACAGTCCTTTAGCTGCCTAACAAAGCAGGGTGGGAAGGCAGGGCTTTAATACCAGACTTAGCTCGGGAGCAGATGCTGCAGCTGCAAGATAATTCACCACAGCTTGGCATGAGGGTGTTAAACTGCTATTGAAAAACTGAAAGGGGTTGGGGAAGTGCTGCAGGATGGGAGCACGATATGAAATACAAGTCTTTAATTAGTATTTAGCGTGATAGGAATAGCATGGTAAATGGCTTCCACAGCACATCAAGCTGGTGTTTAAAACGATTTAATTGTCACCTGTCTGCAATGCAGCAACCACCTCCCTTTTTCCTTTTGTTCATAAATCTCTACAGCCTTTTACAATGTCAACACATTTGCTACAGGGTGGCTGTTTGGCTTCTTTTGAGGGCACTCAGCACTAACCAGACTTTTGAAGTTTAAGCACCTGTTAACTGCCCAAAAGGAAAGCAAATCCCCGTTTCCTGTGAAAAAGAAACCGGTTTGTCAAAAGCGGAGTGATCAGTGTTCCTCTGGCAGTGCCAGGGTAACCTGATCTGGGAGCTGGTTTTGCTCTGCCCTTGACTCTCCCTGAGCTATGAATAGCAAAGTGCTGAGGACGTGGTTTGCTCTGTGCTGAGCCAAGGAGCCTTTTGCAGGATGTCTTCACGTGGAACCATTTACCTCGCAGCAATAAACCTGACACAGCTCAGACAGCAGCTTTTGACCAAAGCACCAGTGACATCTGGGCATTTTCAAACCCCTGAAGCAAAGTCCATGAGATCACACATGTGAACTTCAGGTCTGGTTTCTCATCAGCCATACCTTCTTTCCTCTAAAAAAAAATTTTTGGTTTATAGGCAAATGGTGAGTTTTACAAGCGAAACAAGGTTCTGTTTGTAAAAGAAGCCTTTCAGGCATTACTACTCAGCCTGGTTCCCTATGAGGTTTTGCCTGATGCGACTTTCCCACGTCAGTGGTTCCCCTCAGCTGACTCTGGGCATCAACCAGAGGAGAAAGGAGATTTTACCCAACCGGTCTATCTCAGAACTGAATGCAAAGCTCATGAAAATCAAGGGTTTCCTTTTCTCCTCATTTCAGGCCTCTCAGAGCCTGTGTTAATGAATGCCATTAGTGTTTATATGTACCAAGAGGAGGCTGTGCTCTGCCAGCTTTCTACAGTTCCAGTATATATAAGCAATTTCCCTCCTGATAATCTTTCCACTTAATTCATTAATCTGACCCAATAGAGATTTTTCAGTATAATGTGTGCTTTACAGAGGAAAATACTTAAACGGAGAATGAAATACCTTGTGGACAGAAAGTCAAATTTCCTTAAGAAGCACGAACTGTAATTCCTCGTGCTGGGGTTGTCTGCTGAACAGCTTGATACACAACTGCGTCTCACCAGGTGCCCATTCCCCTGTCTGTGAAATGGAAACATTTATATGTTTTCCCTCTGCAGAGTATTCAGAGATAAAGCTGGAGAGAGAATGGGCCGTGCTTACAGGCATCAGATCTCATTATCTGCTAAATGTTGTCTATCATCAGCAGGGTTAGATAACAGTAATGCTTACAATAATCATACATATTATTCTCGAATCTTGTCTTTTTGTCTTTTCTCACTCAGGACTTTGTATTTGCAATCACGGTGATTTTGCTGAGGGCGCGGGGGGGGGCGATCCCCCAACAGCAGCGGTTCATGTTGGCGTTGATAACTATGCATTATCTGTGACTGATACCCTTCAGAAACCCTTTCCTGTGTCTATAAAATAAGGTGGTATTTAGCTACAGGTTGGACTTGATGATCTTGAAGGTCTTTTCCAGCCTTAATCATTCTGTATTGTGCTGTCAATTCACCTTACTTAGCTAAGGAGCCCCTCAGGAAAGATAGACAGGCCTTCTGCTAGTGCCCTGAGGAACTGAACGAACTGGAGAGCTCAAAAAATGTAAAAAGGCCACTGGCAAGGCAGTAAAAGCTTTTTTTTTTCATGGATTTGTATCTCATTTATGTTGACTGTATCAATGAAGTACTCCATGGCGTACGACAGTGTGGTCAAACTTGACATTCATTTAGCCACGAACTTCAGTGAGAACAAAAGATGAGAAGCCAAGAACTACAAAGGAGCATTTGCTCCAGTCAGTACCTGGAAAAAGCCCTCTGGCTCTGTTTGCACAGGAGCTACAAACACCTTCACCTCGTTGTCCTGATGATTAATGCTCTCTGTCCCTGCCTGCAGTCCCTGAGGTGCTTGGTGTCAGCAGAACAGGCCAACACTTAACCCAGTAAATCAATGTTTTCTTTGCAGAGGAAGAGCAGTTTGCAGCAGTCCCTTCTCTGGCCAGTTCAGCACCAGGAGCAATTTTCCACAGGCTCTGTTGGACCAGTCCAGTGTGAGAACTGGGAGCAATAACTGCAGTGTCCCCAGAGCCTGTGGATCAGGTTTTCTCCTTCTGAGAGGGGACTGGTACAAACTGCTCTTCCCTGTAAAGAAAACAATGATTTATTGGGTTAAGTCTCGGCTTATTCTGACACCAACCAGCTCAAACCTCTTCTCACCAGAGAATCTGTAAAAACGAGGCACTAAGGGGTCACTGTCCAGAGCCAAAAGGGAGCCCCCAGCACTGCAGTAAGCGAGTCCATAACCCTCAGCAAAACCATGAGCTGAATTTCAAATTTCTGTTCACTTTTCTGTCTTCAAGGCTTAGAAATTTGCATGATGTTTCAATGAATAACTTTGCAGTTCATAAATCAAAAAGGCACTCCTAAACCAGAGCTCATGACAAGTGGTAACTGCATTTGAACCGAAGCGTTCAATGTCATTTGATGGAAACCTTGTAATCATTTTGCATTTTCCTACACAAGTGACAAAAGTAATTTTCCCTGTCTGGGTTTCAGTGTTGTTTGGGGGTTTTTTGTTGGTTTTTTGTTTGTTTATTTTTATATATATTTCTCCCCTGCCCCTGCTATTTTCTAGGCTTGCAAAAGACAGAAGGTTAAGGGAAAGGAAGAATAAAGTAACAAACATAAAACCTTTTGTTGGTTAGTCTTGGCAGAAGCATGTAATCAATTATTCATTTTTTATATATGACTTTAAAAAAATTCTTAGAAAAAATTAGAAAACCTCAAATTAGCTAAAACTCTGAGGCCACTGACAAAAGAATTTGAAAAAAGGAGAAGACTCAGACTGAAGTGGATGGGGGAAAAAAGACTTTTTAACCAAGTATCATCTTTTTATTTAGTTTATTTCCTTTGCCACTTTTTTTTTTTTTAAACGTGGTGTTTTAGTCAAGAAGCTTTTTTTAAGTGATGGAGATGTGTTGCATTCTGTTATGACACATGGCAATTTATAACTGCTTTCTATTTCTTGTAGATACACTTCTCTCCCATATTTCACTTGTACCAGTAGTTACTGAGAATAAAGGATTTTGAACAGTGTTGAGACACATATTGTAAGCAGAATGATGGATTTCATTTCAATGAAAAGCCACTTCTGTGTTTTAAAGAGCAAAACTACATCTGTCTCATGCCTTTGAAATTCTTTGACAAGTTCAGGAAGGTTTTTTTCAAGATTTTCAACTCATTTAGGGCCGACCTAAAACCATCAGAGTTGGTGGGAGTCTTTGCACTGACATTAATGTGCTCTGAGTCAGGATCTTGGGCCCAAGATTTCCTCTCAGTTGTACCAATGTTGTGCAGTCCTTAATTAAATGGAGACACTCCAATATGCAGTGAGCCACCCACAGGATCCCAGGGCAGCAATAAGGGTCTTAATATCAGAAAGGAATAATGGTACCAGCTTTCTCAAACGAGCTCTTTTAAAGTCATCCCAGATCCAGGAGGTATTTTGTCCCTCAAAGTGCTCAGTGTTGGTTCAGTCTAGTGCTGTGTAATTCTCAAAACTTTCTGTTTTTATCCAGCAGTTGATTGTATTAAACAGGGTTTAGGAAATGCTTCCTTCAGTCTCTGTTACCTGATATGTGTTATACCAATTTCCCTTTGCTGTATAAAGTCCTTAAGTTTAACAGATGAAAGAAAATAATCCAACCACAATGAGTGAAACTAATTGCAGTGACGAAATTTAAATATGCCCTGTATGTTTTTGTAGGGTAAAGGTCTTGCAGGCCTGGCCTGACTATCCAGGCATTCACCAAAATGCTGTTCTAGAAGCTCGTGGCCAGCCAAGGTGTTACGGACCCCTCAGTCACAAGGAGAATGGAAATTTGGATCCATGTCTCTGATCAGGCCTCTATCCACTCAGATATCAAAAACATTAATTTAGAGAACCCTGAGCTGCCCCAGAAACTTCCAGGAGGTCTCCCTGGCACGTGCCAGGAGGCAGAGAGCCCGTGGTTCAGCGGGAGCCCAGCACAGGCAGCAGGATCACCTGTCTTGGCAGGGCATTTGTGAGTGCCCCTCTCACAAACCCAGGAGTGTGACCATCTCACGAGCCAAGTTAGATATTTGGGGTGCAGTAACACCACTGACCGTCTTTAAAAGCTTCTTTACTCACTGTCATCACAGAATCTTCAACCCAACATATCCAAACCACAGTATATCCTCCTTCTGATAGGTTCTTTTCCCTACCTCCACATACTCTATTTTTTCACTCTACCAAATTCCATTGTTTCTACTGGAAAATGTGCTCAGGTGGTATAAATCATGCTTGTTTACAGTATAAATCATGCTTATATAAGACTGCTTTTCCATTTGCATATTCATAACGATGCTGAGGAATAAGGAGCCATTAAAGCCAAGGCTAAATGGAAATATTTCAGATTTATAAGCGACATATTTTTCGGGTCACTAATAGTGTGCAATACCTCTTAGCAAGCAGTGCTGGGAAATTAGAAATTTGCATTAACAGCCTTGCTAATAACTTACTCTCATTTCCCACTCCCTCCTCAGGAGCTCTGAATCCAGAGAGTGAGTTAATTACCTCTTGACTGCAGCCAGTAGTTTGGAAAAGGAACTTTGGACTAGTCAACATTTTCCTGATTTTGTTTACCAGTAATTCTCAGTGACAGAGCTTAAAAAACATGAGCACTTCACTGCTAAGCTTTCCACAGAAAAAAAAAAAAAAATCTAGTCCTTTTGATTTAAGTTCAGGCTGTCAAGGAGAAGTGTAAGCTGGAAGCCACAAAATATTATGCAATTAAAAAAAAACACACCCAAGAGATGGTTTACAACTGTGAAACATAAGTGGGTTGAATAGTACTTAAAGTACAATTATATTCTGAGAAGTGACTTTGGGAAAAAAGTCATGATCTGACTGAAGACCCATCTGAGTCCTGTCCTGATTTAGACCAAAGTTATTTGTAATTTTTGAGTCACTTTAAAAATATTTCTTTTCCCAGCATATAATGCAAGACATTTACTCTGTGTTTTAACATGAATGAACTTAACAGTGATAAAAACTGGTGAGTGTACCAAGCTAAGCAGTGTCAGTTCAAGTCCTAGTATTTCCCTGCTGTTATTTTTATCTCTGTACACATAAGTATCTGCAGATATATATTAGAGAATCATAGGATGGCCTGGGTTGGAAGGAACCTTAAAGCTCATCTCATTCCACCCCTGCCATGGGCAGGGACACCTTCCACTGTCCCAGTTGCTCCAAGCCCCATCCAACCTGGCCTTGGACACTTCCAGGGATCCAGGGGCAGCCACAGCTTTTCTGGGTAACTTGTGCAGGGCTTCACCACCCTCCCAGGGAAGGATTCCATTCCTGTATTTGAAGAGGTTTTCTTCAGCACTTTAGATAGAAATTGCAATGAGACAATCCTCCATTTTTATGTTGATATTAAAAATACCAATGCACTGAGTGGCTATGATAAGAGATACCCATTATTTACAAAGCATTTTTGTAGTTATCTGGTAGTTCAAGATTCTGAAAATGCTTGAGAATCTCTGGGAAGTAAAGTTTAATTCAGCTTCTTGGCAAGTGCAATTAGCTGGTTGCCTCAGCTGCTCCTCAGAGGAATCTGTTACATCCAAATTAAGCTTCAGCCAGCACATCTTGGGTTCCCAGCACAGGAAGGACATCATCCTGTTGGAGTCCAGAGGAGGGACACCACGGTGATTGGAAGGACGGAGCACCTTTCCTATGAGGAAAGGCACCACTGTGTTTAACAATGACATGAAAACTGAGGATTGTATCATTGATATTTCTATTTAAAGTGTTGCATAGACTCTTTAAAGCCAGGAATGGAACGTGTCTAAGTGTCATTTCTCAAAGTTCAAATAAATGAAGAGACGTTCAGCCGAGATTATTGAACCCTACTGCACATAAGCTGTTTTATTCTTCCGAGAAGGCAATTTAAATCTGGCAGATATATTCTGTGAAATATTCTCTTGGAAGATGTATGCAGCTGTCCTGTCCTGTCCAAAGCCTAGGAAGAACAATTAGTGTGACAGAGTTACCCCTAATAATGTTCCTGGTACTTTCAGGTCTTGTGTTCTGTTTACCCCCCCCCCCCTTCTTTTCGAGTAGAAAAGTGTCAGTCCAAATGTTGAACCTTCTTTCTACATAAACTCCATAATGGCTTTGTTTGCACCATCCCTGGATGGTGGGAAATTGGGCAAGGGGGAGCAGGAATGAGCTGTGTTCAGAGAGATCCCTGACACAGCAGCCCTGGAAATTGCAGGTGCTCCCAGCCGTGCTCTTACCTCCCTCCCATCTGTTCCCAGAGCTGCCAGACCTTGGATGCAACATTTGACTGCCCCATTAACGCAGCAGGGCACACCTAGAGGGGTTGAGTCATCACACAGGGTGTTTTGGCAGCAGTTCCTGAAGCCACAGTCCTCAGGCAATGTACTTCTAAAGCAAATGCAGGTGATGTATTTGTGAGCCTCATTTGAAAGTCTCCTTTTCCATATCCAGGGGTGGTGGCAAAGGTGTCTGTGCATGGCAGAACAGCCCTCCTGGGAAGGTTCCTCCAAGGGGACAGTGTGGGGAGCTTTCCCTGAGCATGTAGACAGAGGGAAATTAAAGTTACCTGAAGGGAATTGCCAGTTTTGAACTGGCAAGTTATGGTAGTCCACAGCCACCCTATTCTTCCTTCCCCTCTGCTCATTCCATTCTAGCTCTTCTTCCTCACATGGGTTGCTCACCCCTCTCTGAGATGCCCTTATTTCATCCCCACACATTGGCCTTTTTAGGGAAAAAAAAAAAAAAAAAAGGTCAACACAGATTTCCTGAGCTCTGCAGGTTTAAAGCAGTTTAAAATTGTGATTTTTTTTTTTTTGAGAGCACTCTTACCTCTTATCTGGACACACCTACAGGACTGAGGTGCTTTGTGCCTTGGTACTTGAATTCCACCGTGCAGATATTCCCATAGTCATACTGGGGCATATTTCTAATCCCAGTGGGGCTATAAATCAGGGGAAATAGATGCCTGCACTTCAGACAGGTATTCCAGCTTGTTAAACTTGCAGTCTCATCTTGGAATAAGTTTATAGCAGCAAACAGTGGGGTGCTACCAAATAAATCACTAATTGCAAACCCAACTCTCCCACTTCACTTCTTCCCACTTTCCAAATAAAAGGAGGGCTCACAATTGAATTTCCATCCTTTGCCAAATGAAAGACCACCCTGAAGCAAGTGGCATCTTCCTTAAGAGTAATGGCATTTTCTGAGTAAGGTAAACCCTTCACTTTCTCTCTCAGCAGAGCAAAGCACAGTGACACGAACTCTTGTAGTTGTGACTCAACCAATTTTTGTCCAGGTACAACAATCACCACCTTTCCCTCATTTCTTCTGTAGACAATGCTGTTCTTCATGTTTTCTTTTAGATTTAACTGTTTGGTAGCCCAGATAAGTGAGACACTCTGAATGCAAAATGAAAAGTTGGTACAATTTCAGGTTTATTGGCTCTTATTCGAGCTAAGCACCCCACAGTCTTTTCTCTGTTCTCCCATCCATCCATTTCTTTCTCTTCCTCTTTTTTTGTTTTATTTTTTTTGTCACCCTCACACAGTTTTCATGCTTCTGTGTGAATACTCTGTGTTCACTCTGTGTCCATACCACACCATTCCATGGAATGGCAGCAGTATAATTATAATTTTCAAGAGAAAACATTGGCTGAGTAGACAAGACCACAGTAACGGCCTGGGTGCTGTGAGCTTACCCACACACTCTCCTCCACCACCATGTCTGGGTCTTTCCTCAAGAGGAAAAGTGTCTTATCAGTCATGTTCCTCCTTTCCCAAAGGCAGACAATCAGCATCTCCTCTGATCTAAATAAGATATTTAACTTAACTCGGGAATTTACCAACAGAAACAAAAACAATTCCAGCACTAACCAAACCAGTAACAAAACAAATTTGTTCATCAACCATATGTTCCCCAAAGCCACACCTGAGCAGTGTTGACCTGTAGAAGTCCATGTAGGTGTTGCACCATATATTTTTATATTGCTCTTGCCCCTCTCTTAATTGTCCCTACATATGTATTTCTGTCCTTGAAGGGTTTAACAGTGCAGCAATGCCAGCCCCTCTGATTCTCTCGGGGAGTTAAACAGCTCTCATTAACAACTGGTGGACTATTGCTGCAGTGCCCTATTATCTTATCTAACAGAGGATTTTTGTGGCTATATTTAGTTTAATTGAAGAATGTCCTAGAAAAGGATTAATGACAGTTTTCATTATCAATACACCAGTTCCCATTCAGAGAAAATTTTAAAAAGAAAGAATAGAGGAAAAGAAGTTGCTTGGAACCAAAAATTACTTCTGGTAATTAAGATCCTGTAGTGTTTTGTTGCTGTGTGGCTTGTACCTAGACACTTGCTGATTTGATCCATCACTAGATGGATCATATTTTTCTTCTAGTCATCTTGAAACTACTAGTCAAAATCTTCACTTCTACTGGATAAGTATTTATTTCCTTCAGTAATCCCACCAAAATTACATTAATTTCCCATAGAGGCAATATGTTTGCAGTTTATCACAAAATCTGACTTCTAGATAAAAAAGCTTTACTTTGCCCTGAGTCTGTGAGAAGTGTTCTCTTCAGAATTAAAAGAGCAGAAATCAAGCAAGTATTTTTTACTGGTAGGAAGTAACTTTCCTGGCAGGAAGAAAATTGCATTTTCATTACCAGGTTTTAAAATTGGTTGTTTTACAGCATCACAGGGAAATTTAAGTCGGAAAGGACCTGAGGAGATTTCTGGCTCAGGGTCAGCTCTGAGATCTCAGGGCATGTCTTGACAGCATAAAGTATCAGGTAGAGATGAATTTAACCCATGCGGTGGTGAATCAATGCAGGGCCTTGCCTGGGTTCATTAGCCTGGATGTAAAGGAGTATTTTGTTACTGTGGCTCTGTTGTTTCTGACTCTCTCTTTCATTTTCTAATGCCAGCAGCTGCGAACAGGTGCTGCTGGAGACACTGCTCAGCACACCTGACTCTGCAGTGTCTCCTCCCCATGGCTAACACCATAACTCTGGATAAAATACATTCCTGGATCCATAAAGCAATGTGCATTTGTCTGGGCAGGCCTGGTACTGGCTGGCCTTCATAGGTTTGGACACTTCTTATGGCTTCTATGGATAGAAATCTGCAACTCTCTTAGGCCTGAATACTCCAGGATTGTTGCTTTCCCTCCTTTTATTTGTTTTCCCTGAGAGCAAGGCCAGTTTTCCTGCATTTTGTGGGCTTTCTGAACAACAGCTTCCGTAACAGCCTGGTTTTATCTCATGGAGCTCATACATCTTAGGAAAGCTGTGTTATCTGCAGCCGAGTTTATGCTGCGGGACCAGTCACGGTGTCCTCCTGTTGTCGACTCATTTAGGCACCTCATGGCTGCATTTTCCAACCCAGCAGGTGCTGTGCTATTCTCGTTTCCTATGTGGAGGCAGTTCCACCCTCCCCTGCTGCTTGTACTTAGCAGGGAATGGATGAAAGCACAATGAAAACTGTTTGGACACTTGGCGATTTAAGAGCCCGCTGGCTCGAGGCTCCTGCTGTGGAAATGTCACATATCCTAATCCTTGATTCTCAGAAAAGGAAGCACCTCTGCTGGAAGCCTGGCACAGCCGGGCCGGGAATTTCCACTGGTGGTCTCATCCCCCTCGGTGGAGTTGTGCTGCTTCCCTGTCCCTTATCCAGCCCAACACTTCCCTCCTTAATGTCATTTCAAGGTACCAAATACCTTTTATTTCGTTGTCTAAACAGTTAACACACCCAGCCTAGCACGGAGAATTCTCCTCTCTTGCATTTGTACTTGTTTGTGTTTAGCTCTAAAGGCTGTTCCTTCCACCTCGGAATTTAGGAAGGGCTTTTGTGCCCAAAGTCTTGTCTAGTTTTTTGTTCCTCCCTTAGCACTAGTGTTTTCATAGGGTGGAGTCCATTTAATGTCACCTGAAAACAAAGTTTTGTGTCATATTGCTTTGCCTTCACACCCTTAGGGGAGAAAAAAAACCAAACCCTAAACTGTTCTTCAAGTAGTGTTGGAGTGTTTGCTTATTACCAAACAACCTGGAAAACAGCTCTTTTAAGAGTATCTGTTATTATTTACTAAAGCAACTGTTCTGTCTTTACTGAAAAGGGCTTTCTGAAGCCAAAATAAATGGTTTGTATTTTCGGGGGGCCACTGATGGGTCATGTTTTCACCTTCTACCCTTTGAGGGTAGAAGTCACCACTGAGTCACAAAATAACCTGCCTGCCAGAAAGCACCAAAACCTCACCACGAGCCTGAGCCTGTTCTCACACCACAACTCCAGGTCTTGTCTTTGACACCTTGAAGTTATTAGACAGGTGTGAAAGGTGTAATAATTGGCTTATGGTCATGAGAGCTTTGATTGTCAGGGTATTGCTCGGATTGTCAGGGTATTCCCAGCTTTGCACGGGTTTTTAATGCACTTCAGAAGTTAATACTGCCTGGAGAAAAGCCTGGAACTCAGTGTGAAAATAGTAATTTGCTTTGTGACTCTTAGGCTTTTCGCTGGTTGTCAGTAAAACACGTTGCTTCGGTGGGAAACAAAACTTCTCAAGATTTGAGCTCCCACAAAGGTACACTTTGTGCATCATGAAGGCTTCCTGGACCCCAGAAGAAAGGAGCTGGGATTGAGTGACATCTCTGCAGAAGCTATTTGGATCAGCTGCCTTTAAAAATCTTGATGTGATAATAACCCTGATAGTCAGAATGCTTATCCAGCTACATAAATATGAATGTGAGCCCTACATTCAGGCATAAATAACTCTCTCTATTCCTGGAGTTTTCTTCTGAGCGTTGTCAGCTAGGGAATTAAATTATCCATTTATTTGTGATGCTGAAGGAAGGCAAGACACGGGATGGTGAAGATGAGAATACGGACATCAATTGTCCAGATTCTCTCTTCCTGGAGGATAATGGACTTCAGCTGAAGACTCACCAAGAATTAAATTATTCCAACAGATACAGGAAATTCTCTCTCTCTCTGTGGTGACCAAGTCCTAGCTGTGCTTCACAGGAGTTGGCTGTGAAGTTGTTATCTCCCAGAAAGTACCCACAGGATAAGACTCCTGGCAATTAAAGCCTGACTCCCTGTCTCACCATGTTTGTGCTGGCAGAGCAGGGAGTGTTGTGAGTGAGTGGGTGGCAGGAAATGTGAAGGATGAGCTGTCAGGGAGTTTGGTGCGAGTGGGCTGCCTTCATGTCCCTGAATTTTGTCTGTCCACACAGCAGCTTTCTGGAAGCTGCAGCACTATGCCAACCCTTGGCAGCTGGCAGTGACCCCTGAGGGAACAGGAGCAAGCTGGGCATAATCAAGTGTAGTAGTTTATGTTTTCTGTTTCCAACCCATTTTCTGTTTCCCATACAGGGGGCGATGGTAGTGACGTCTATAAGGTTCTCCTGAGGAATTATACGAGTCTTTTGGGGAATCTGTGCAGGTGCAGACATTCTTTGCCCCCTCTAAGGAATAGGGGAGGAACACAGCCTGCCTGTAGTTGTTGATGTGAAATCCTGTCCTCTGGAGAGGATGTTACTTGCACAAAAGTGACGTCTGCCTAACAGACAGCAGGCTTTTCACGCAGCTACCAGCAGCAAGATCCACTCTGTATCCATTTCAAATAAATGCAAACTATTAGATTAAACAATGCTAAGCAAAGGCAAAGGGGGATAATTTTAAAGTCATGAATTGCTCTATAAATGTCTGTTATCCTCAGCAAGGCTTTTATGCCAATACCAAATGCCATACAGTAGTACAGCAGTGTTTGTTTGTTTCCTTCTGCAAAGGCCAATTCTCGAGGCAAGACAAATGACAGATGAGCAGCTCCTTGTAGCCAAATATTTGCCAAAAGGAAAATCAATCTTTCTTTTTTTTCTTCTCTCTCTCTGTTTTTTTTTTTTTTTTTTTTCCTCTCTTGTCTGCAACAGTTCACTTCTGAGCTAAGCAGAAGCCTGAAGTAATGTTCCTTCTTTCCTGTGCCCCTGCTCAGGCACTGTAATACCTCCTGCAACAGGTCAGGCACTGTTCTAGGAACTCTTGTTGATGTATGTGGCCAATAACATAGCCCATAATAGTAACAGCTCCCCAAACATTACTTCTGAACCATTATCAAAAGGTGAGTCATGGAAAGCATCCTGTCTCCGACCTCCCCTCCGAGGGTGAGTTTCTTCCTTGGAAGCAGCACTTCTTATCCCTTCAGCATCTCCATCTGCTCCCTCTCATAGTGCAGGATCCAACTGCAGATGCCTCCAAGCCAAGCAGAAGGCTGGAGGCTGCATTTAACTGGCTGTGCGGCAAAGGGGTAGATGATTCAGGAAGTCTTTCCCCCCCTCGCCTCATTTTAGCACTGCCCAATTCCATAAAACCACTTTACAGAAAGGAAAAGATGATCTGGTTCAGACTGAGCTCTGCTCCACGTGCAGTGGGAGTCCGGGAAGGTGCAGGTGACTGACTGACTGATGACACACTCAGCAGAGCCACCAGGGTCAGTGGAGAACCAGCCAAACCAGGAGGCCAAGGCCTTCTCGAAACCAAAATCACTAGATGTGACAAGCCTAAGGGTGGATGAGTGAGACACTGCACTTTTACCACCTGTTCAGCTCAGCTCTCAGAATTAAAGCCATTGTTGCAGTTACTAGAAAGTGGTGGGAGGGAGGGGGGTGGGAAGCAAACACAACCCCCCTGTAGCTTTATCTAATTTGTGTGTTCATTGAAAATGTCTGCTTAGTTTCCCTTCTTATAAAAGGTGACCAGTCCTATCTCACAGGTTAACCTTGCAGACATTTTATTTATGGCATCTAATGAATCTGTCATTCCAAATTTCTTCTGGAAAGCGGGACAAGGGCAGAGATGTGCTTGCCAAATGCAGATTAATTCAAGGTACATCCAACCCATTTATAGTGGAATGGCTTAATATTAATCCCATCATTAGTAGTGTAATTCTCTAAAAAAAGTATGAGAGAGAAGGCAGTTAAGAAGAGCAAAGTTCCAGGGTTTAGAAGCGAATCTTGTGAGCAGCAATAGCCTTGTAAAGCTGTTGAAATTTAATTAGGAAGATGGTGATAATGTAAAATCACCTATAGAACCTGTGTCTCTGTGAAAGAGCTGAACACGGGGAGCAAATCACTTCTTTCACCACCTCTTTGGAAATGTCTGGACACTTTGGGTGCTCCTTTGCATATCAATTCACCCAGGTTTGATTATTAATTAACCCTCAGCAAGCTGCCTTTTCCACAAATAGCTGCAAAGAAAAGAAACAGAGCATCTTCTCCAGGCCCTGTGAAGACTCAACTAAAAATGAATGTCCTGCATGCAGGGCTGAGTATTATCTCTTGTTAACCCACCCATATGTGCAATATTTTAAAAAAAGCCCACACCAGAATGGAACCTTCACATAATATATACTGGAAAATATCCACAAAATATACTGAAAAATATCCATGAAAATTTGCCATGGTGTAGCTCATATGAGAGGAAACATATCCCATATAGTAAAGGAAATCTGAAAGATTCAATACATGATTCTTCTATTCTGAATAAGTGAGTTAAGTCCTTGCTATCACAAAAACAAGCTGTATTTTTATTGCCTTGTTGCATTCAGGTTGTGTAATGCCTTCTTTTTATTTATTTATTTTTTTTTTTTTTTGGATGGGCTAAGTGTTTTGAGTTGCATTCTGGGTCTGCCACTTGGAAATGATTTTTAGGTTTTATCAAACCGTGATTTGCAGAGAAGCTTCCCTTCCTACTAGACCTCTGCCACACTCTCCCATCCTTCAGCCTCCACTCCTGCTTGGAAGGAAACACCTCTGAATTGGAGGCGGACTGCGCTGTGTGAGTGCGTGGCAGGGTGTGAAGGGATTTTGGTAGCAGCAAACAAAAGGGCTGCATTAACTATCGCCAGGGTAGGCAGGGATTGCTCCCTCCCCCTGCCAAGGCACAGCCACTTTGCACAGGAGTGGCCAAGCACAGCAGTAAAAGCAGCACCATGGAACGCATTAGGACTGTGGTGCCTGACTTGAAAACACAGCAGTGGTGTTGATAGGTTTACCCATCTGCAGGTTTTGAAACCTTACTGAGTTTTAGGGTCTTTTACACTCTATTTAATTACTTTAGTAGTGCTCTGTATTAAAATAATCTTTCTCATGATCATTGGCAATTGCCCTTCTCTGTTTGGGTTCAGTAGTTATTTATTACTGCAGTAAAGGAGGAGGCTCGATTCTGTTCCATTTGGTGCATACCCCTGTCCCTACCCCAGAAACTCTGCAAAAGCAATATTCTTCCTCTGGCACTAATGTCACTTCACCCCAGCTCTGACGGGATAAGACAAGTGGGATATAGCTTTATGACTTACAATTGTTAAAATACCACAGCTTCACGAATTTCTGCTTGCATCTGTGTTCAGGATCTTTTTAATCCACCTGAACCAAGAAGCAAAATCAGCTTAAAGGGACTAAGCACTCAGTTAGCCTGTGTAAAAAAAAAAAAAAAAAAAAAGGCTATGAATTACCATGGTGCCCAGCTGACGTGCTGTGACATAAATTTTAGTATTTGATTTGTTTTGGATTATATGACCACAGGCTTTACATTTGTCTTAGCAGTTTTGTGCTGGGGTAACTATTACAGGTTTCTGTATAATTATATATATATATTTATAAAAAATATAATTTTTAAAAATATACAATATCTATTGTACTAATATCTATTGTATATTTACTATATAATATTTATAATATTATGTGTTATAATAGAATATTTACAAGTCCACATTTACACTGTTACAAACCTTAGTGGGAACCTTTCAGTATTTGTCTTCCTTCGCCCTGTAATAATTAAAAACAAAAAACAAACATGAAAGAGGGTAAGTTTAGATTAGATATTACGGAGAAATTGTTCCCTGTGAGGGTGGGGAGGCCCTGGCACAGGTTGCCCAGAGAAGCTGTGGCTGCCCCATCCCTGGAAGTGCCCAAAGCCAGGTTGGACAGGCCTTGGAGCAACCTGGGCTAGTGGAAGGTGTCCCTGCTTAATTTTGTTTGTTGGTTTGATTGGTTTAGTTGGGTTTTGGGTGGGGTTTTTTACCATTTTTATGGGGTTGAGCTCCCTACAAATGGAGCCTGGTTGGTGTCCAGTTCGGTGTTTAACCTCCCACATATCAGGCACCACAGATACATCCTGAAGCTCACACACATCTGTAACTCTGACTAGCAGCTTGTGGAGATTTTCTGTCTACTAACAGCTTGATTTTCTGTTCTCCATGTCTTGGCTGTGGAGCAAGGTGCTTTGTGTGACAATTAGATTTTATGGACCTCTTGTGGGCCTTGATATTCCCACAGGATTCCCTTTCACCTGAACGGTGCCGTATAAGCCAGGTTTCTGTGTGAGGTGTATTGTGACTTAGGGGTGATCACCAACCCTTTCTGAACACCAAAGCCAGCTTTATCCCCAGTTTGTTCTTTCCCCAGCTTGGACAGTTGCCATCCCAGTAGTAAATCCTTTGCAGCTGTGCCCAGAAACACTTGAGAGGTTTTAGAAAGGGTCCCAGGTGCTTTCCTCCTTGGGTAGAGCTGCCGTCTCTGCTTCAGCAGTGGAGCCCCTGAAAGCTCTGCTCACCTTCCTGAAAGGCCTCTCTGCAAGTTACTTTGTTAATAATGCATAAATTAATTTTTCTACTACTGACTTAAGGAAATAAAATTTTAAACACTGCATTAATGTGGGATGTATGAGATGAAAGGTGCTTAGAGGAAATTCATTAAGACTCGCCATTCATTTTCTACTTTTCCCTGCTGCCTCCATTTTGTATCAGTGGTCATAAGTAATACTGACCAAACTTTCTTTCACCAGATGAGCAGAGGAAACCTTTTCATCCTAAAATCTGTGTTTGAGCACAGCACAGAGCTGAGACCTCCCCCAGCCACGATTCTCTGTGCATCTTGCTCTTTCTAGGACATCTCTTGCAGGGCTGTGCAGCCTCACCAAGCTGCCTGAGCACTTCATGCTTTTCACTTTGTGCTTTTAAATGAATTGGGATTCAATTCCAGCTGCCACAGCTGCGGCAGAACACAGGCACAGCACTTGCAAATGCTTTGTGTATCATAGCTTGAGAGCCCCTGACACAGAGCAAGATGAAGTCAGAGTTGAAAGCTATTTCAGAGACTGTATTGATTCCTGGCTTTATTTTGGAGGAATTGGGCCTGGTGGCTATTGAAAGCAAGAGAAAAGATCCTCTTCTGCAGACAGTACAACAGGGTTCTCTGTGTGAGGACTCTGCCAAACTGGTGGCTGTGCAGACCAAACCCTCTCATTCATGGAGGACAAACAGCATGCACTGGTACAGACAGGAGGAGCTTTTCCCTCTCTTGCCAACATTTCACGTCATTTCACAAGCATTTCACATCCAGTGTGGCATCATTTGCTGGGAGAGGAAGTATTTCCCATGCATCCTAAAAGCAATTCTGAGTATTAGTTTGATCCTTTGTTAGATTTTATGGTGGTGCATCTGCCCCCACTCCTCGAGCTGCACTATGATATCAGAGAAACCTGAAACACTCATTTGTGACAGATTTTAAATGGCACATGCCTGAGTTTCTTTCCATGACTCCATGTGGTATTGTATAATCCCTCAGTATCATTCTTGCACTCGCTTGCCCCAAATACACTTAAGGAAAACAGTTTCCCAGCTCCCTATCCCATTAGTGCTCTAGAAGGGGTCTTCAATCTTCTGTCTTAGTAAGAACTGAAACTTAATTACACGCCTCCTAATTCGATTAGCAGAGGTGAAGGGGGGTTTTAAAGGTGGTTGGAGTATTTTTATTGAAATCAACAGTGTGAGACTGCAAGCTGTGTTGAGATAAAAAGCTGTACAAGGTGCAGGTGACCCCTGTGATGCACTTCCAGTGCTGTCAATGCTTACATACAAAGGGTTCCTGTCTTCCACCTGGAGATTAGCTCAGTAACAGACACACATCTTGTCCTGCTCCAGAAATGCTTCTAGAGAAGCTACTTCTCAAAAGCACCAGCATTTCCTTTAAAGAAAGAGGTTGGAAGGCACCCCCAGAGCTCATCTGGTCCAGCACCCCTGCTCAAGTAGGGGGAACTAGAGTAGGTTTCTCAGGACCATGTTCTCTTGGGGTTTTAAAACCTCCAAGGGTCCTCTCAGGCACATGGTGTGACTCTTTGGGGATGGTCCTGTGCAGGGATAAGGGTTGGGCTCGATGATCCTTACGTGTTCCTTCGAACTCAGCATATTCTGTGATCCTTCGACTATCTACAACCATTCTAGAAAATTTGTGACAGTGCTCAGTCACTCTCAGAAGTAAAAAGAAATATATTTCCTTAGGTTTAAACAGGCTTTTTCCTATTTCGGTTTATACCCATTGTGTTTTGATTTCCCCTTCATAAACCCTTGCTGCCTACTCCTAATTTGCACCTTGTTGCTAATACAGGGTTCTTTGTTACCTGTAAACACATTTGGGTCTCAAGTGTTCATTGGGCTGTGAGGGACCAGGGATATGTTGCTCTCCTACCAAGTTCAAGCAGGTTCTCACCCTACTTGTAATTTAGAAGTTGAGAAAATTCATAAATTCAAAGCAGGACACAGATGAAAGTACAAAAATTTGCATTATTTTCATGGAAACTGCAGTTTGAGGGAGCTTGCCCTGATCCCTTTCCCAAGCTGCAGCGTGGCTTTGTGCTCATAAAATCCAGCCCAGCTTTGCTGAAAGTTTTATGAACTTCATTCAACCTGGGAACTAACTCAATTTTCAGCCAGATAACATAATACCTAGATAGACAGTGTGTGGGTGGGAGGATGGATATGTGGCAATGACATAGGTTTTCATATCTGTTCGAAGTAATGTTTTAGAAAACAAGAACTTTAATAATAGCTGAAAAATTGACTTTCAGAATCAATTTTGTTCAACATAGCTTGGGTAGAATGTCTGCAGCCCAAACCTGATGGGAGTTTGTGTCTTTGATGCCACTGCCTGGAAACCAAGAGTGAATATTCAGTGCATCCACCTGCTTCTTGGCACTCCCCCATATCCACTCACTCTTCCTCAATTGCTGAAACTTCCACAATAGAAATTACACATTTTTGATTAATTTATGATAGATGATAAAATCTCGCTGTCAAAGATGGTGGGGAAAAAAAAATCAAATATGTTTGCCAAGGAAATAACCAGTAGAGTAGTGGTTATACATATTTAACTCCCAATCAAATGTAAACTCACTATGTAAATGCACAATCTTCATAGAGCATTTTCATTTGCTGGGTGTTTTCTGTGGTTGGTACTTCATAAATCACTGGCATGTTAAAAATCAGTTTGTGTAAATAATGTAAAAAAGTCCTTCATGCAATGAAACAGTTTTCAAAATTATATTCATTGTCATTAGGGCAGTTCTTCCACCATGAAATCATTTTTTTGAATGACTTGACTCCACAGACAAAAGGTAGTGGTTGCAATAATAAGGTTTCGTTCCTGTACAAGAGCTGATTGGAAAGTCTGAAGACAAGAGCTGTGTAAGGTTTTAAATGATTGAATTTTGAATTGCAGAAAAGACTGTTGCTATTTCTGACTGCCACAAAACAAGCTGGTTGGTTTTTCTGAGGTGCATTATCAAATTCTTCCCATAGTTTTTATGTAAGTTATATTAAAACTGTTGCATCCTGATTGAAAGGGAACTGTAACATCTCGTAATCACTGCAGGAAAAGAGGCTGTCCTTCAGAGATTTTTTTTTTTTTAACTACAAAAAAGAGTAAATTTACTTTCAAGTTTTCCTTCCCTGCAATTTCATGCAAAGTGTTGGCTTTCAGCAGTCTTAAAGAACCATATTTCAAGCACCCAGGAAATGCTTTTTTTCCCCCCCTATAAAAGATCTACCACTGTTTGGGGGCCTTTCTTAAGGGCCTTGTTTTGGGGGCATTGTTTTGTCATGATAGGGGAAAAGGTAGCAAGCAATTCCTAAATAATTCAGTCCAGTATGTTTACATGAAAGCTTGAGGGAAATTAGTAAGATAGATTCAGACACTTCCAGCATTGCTTCCACCTCCTGTGTCCCAGACAAAATAAATGTGTGGGTCGAGAGCTATGAGCCCTTGGTGAGAGTGATCACAGAATCACGGAATATGCCCAGTTGGGAGGGACCCACAGGGATCATCCAGTCCAACCCTCAGCCCTGCACAGGATCATTCCCAAGGGTCACACCCTGTGCCCCAGAGGATCATCCAAACCCTCCTGGAGCTCTGGCAGCCTTGGTGCTGTGCCCACTGCCCTGGGGAGCCTGTTCAGTGCCAACCACCCTCTGGGGGAAGAACCTTTCCCTGAGATCCAACCTGACCCTGCCCTGACAGAGCTCCAGCCATTCCCTGGGGGCTGTCCCTGATTCCCCCAGAGCAGAGCTCAGTCCTGCCCCTCCTCTTCCTCTCACCCACCAGACAGGGAATGTCACCGTTCAGCACTTCCAGAGCAGAGCTCACCCTTGACCTGCCTTTTGCCACCACCTGAGGAAGGATAAAGCTACTCTGAGCTCTCTGCAGAGCTGAGACCTTAAAGAATAATCTGGGCACAGACTGAGACACGGGTGCTTTTCCCTCAGAAGCAGGAGAGGGGATGCCAGAGAGAGGGACTGTAATTATGGCCCAGCTCTGGAGCAACTTGGTACCACCTTGAAGATGAGAAAACTGACTCAGTGTTCATTCCTTCTCGGTATCTTGGGACACTTTGACTCAGACTAAGGCGCTACTGAATGTACTGTCAAACAAAGAGCAAAAAAAATTACGTAGCTGGCAAAACAAAATGGTTTTGTGGATGGGTCAATAGCTCAGGTTAAACGGGGGCTTTTCACACTTGAAAGTCATTTCAGACTCAGCAGTGATTGCAAACTGAAAAGGCCATTTTTTGAAGCAATGCCCTGTGCAGACGCCCTTGTTCTGTAACAGGTGGGCGCATTTTGGTATTGATTAATCCCTTTCAAAAGTATACTGTACTTGCATGGCAAGAACGAGGGTGTCCAAAAAATGAGCTTGTTAAGGAACAGCTCTTGCACAAGGGCTTCTTTCCCAGCTCTTTGGCTGCAGTCCCGTGGCAGATGGGCACATGCAGCTTTACTGGGCTCTTCTGGAGGGCTGTTTGCTCTGTCTTTTCCTGTTCTGAGCGAAGCAGCAGCTCACACCCGACACACAAGAGAGTTAATTGCCAGAGTCATCCCCGGGAAGTTGCTAAGCAACACTGCTGGGCCCTGGCATCAGCTCAGCCGCTTCTGCTGCCACATGATGCTTCTGGTCCAGCAGATGCTGTGCAGTGCAGCAGGGAAGTGCTCAGAAAACTCAACTCACTTCCTCAGCTCCTGGTGTCTAATTAAGCTCACCTAATGAAAAAAACAGTCTTGTAATTTACTTCCAGTTGCTCAAAAATTATTTTGAGTATAAAATTTATCTGTACAGTAAAATTAGTTTTTTCAGTTAACATCCAGTCATTCCAGTTGTTTCAATTGGTCGTTCCTCCTTGAGATGAGCTGATTTGCTTTAATGATTTTGAAGTGTTGTTGTAATAAGTGAACATAAGAATTGACATCACATGAGGCTGAAGCAGGCACCTATCCAGTCACTGCAGCAGGAAGGGAGCCTGAGGTTTTCCAATAAATTACCACAGATTTTTCAGCCTGGAATCCTAATCAAAACTGAGGCTATCAGGGAACGTGCAACCTTTGGGTAATTCAACAAGTCCTGAAGTCATTACAGACTCAGGACTGTGTGCTCTGTCACCCCAGCCTGATTGCAGCTCAGGAACTCTGGGCTACATCATCTGCTCCTAATGGAATGTGTGCACTGTTGATTTTACCCTCTGTCTGGGAGGTTAAAGTCCTGAATACCCTTGAGACAGCAGCAAAACTCCTAATCAGTGATACATCTATTGTTATATCTATTCTCAGAACAAATCATTCCAGGACTGCCAGAGGTAATAAAAGCTGCATTTTTATGGCTTAGCGTCCTGCAGTGATTCTGAGGGCTGACTGAAGACAATGGCACTTAGTGGGTTTGCTTTCTGTACGAATTCTTTGGTGTCAAGCAAAGTAAAACTCAAAGTAAAACTGCAGCTTCTCCCCCTTGCCAAAGGGCTCATGCTGCCTCTCTCTTTTTCACCTGACTGTTTTTACAAAACTTGTAGGAACTTAAGCATTGGTCAAGTTTGGCTGAACTTGGGCTGCTCAGAAGCTGCTGGTGGAAAGAAAAAATAAGCAAGCACACTAAAATTATGAGTAAAGAAGTTTCTTTTCCTTAGGGTACCAGCCTAAGATCTTAGTAACCCCAAAGAATCCATCCTCATGTAGTTCCCATTCTACCAATCACACATGGATTTCAGCCTGAATGAATAGGTTTGCATCCAAATCCTAACCTCTTGTTAAAATGGTTTGCTACTCGTTTCTGAAATTATTCTGCATAAATATTGATAATACTCATTTTATAAGCCCACAAGTTAGCAAGTTTAGCAATGCCATTGTTTCGACATATTTGACTTTTCAACTTCTTCGAATTTTTGGATTCTCAAAAGGTTCCATGGTCAGTGCAGGGTGAACTTCTGTTGACTTACATTGTCTTTTCTAGGTTATTAAGAATAGTTTATATTGCTATAGCAGTTTGTAGGCCACGAGTAGAAATGGCCACTCTAAACTTGCCCATTTTTTTTTAATTTGATTTGATTTTTTTATATTCAGCTGCATCTTGAAACTATTCTCTGAAGCACATTCTATAATATTAAGGTAGAATTTTTTTGTGCCTTTTGATTTTCAAGCAAATTTGTACTGCTTTAATCTGTATAGGAAGGGGAACCACATCTCTGGAAACCAGAATGAAAGTAAAAAGGGTAACAGTGAAAAACTTCCAGAGTCAGTCACATTTTAATGATGATTTTATCAGAGTATAATACTGACTAGTATACTGTGACAAGCACAAAAGGCTGCTGTAGAAGTAATTCTGGTTTTGTTTGAGTTAATGAGAGTTTTATCATTGAGTTCAGTGGAATTAGGATGTACATTTGATTTTATTTTTTTAAATATGCTTACAGCACTGGACACCACAGAGGACTGACAGAAATCGAGCATACTCTGTTAGTTCTGCTGTCCTTCCTCTCTTTTTTCTCTGAGTGTTTTTTAAAGTTCAGTATGACACTTCACAGCGAGCCTTTAATTTCTTATCTGTATTCGACAGACTTTGTGCATCTTTTTACTGCTCACATAGTCATTAGAGATTTCTTTTCCTCTGAGCAGACAGTAAATATATTGTTCTTTTTCTGTGTGGATGTGGAGTCTGGAACAGCCCTGGGGTCATCCAAGATCCATGAAGGGGCAGCAATAGCAGTGTGCTTTGGCTGGCAGCTAAAAGTTGTTCTGCCTCAGCTTCTTTAGTGCAGAAGTGGTTTAGCTTGGGGGACTGGGAATGCCACGAGGAGCCTTTTCCAGAAACGTGCTGGAAGGGGCCTCACAAGAACATCTTGTTAAAATTCCACTTTTGTAAGTGGAAATTGTTTTGCCTCAAAGGTCAGTCCCTTTCCATGTATCATTTAATGGTGACTATGAGAGATGACTTATCTCTGAGGCTATAAAAATACTTTGCCTTCTGATGCACTATTAATTGTTGTTATTCAACAACAATAACGAAAAGAAAAAGAAAGGAAGAAAAACTAGATGATATGACACACAAAAATTCCCAGCAAAAGAAACCCAAGAACATTAACATTCCTGATTTCCAGGTAAAGTCCCCCACCCCTCATGTCTAATGTCACAAATGGGCCTGTGAAGAACATCATCAAAATGAAGAGTATTTTCACCCATAAAATGACTGCAGATTGGTGGTGTTTTCTCCATGAGTTGTGGTGGGGACGTGCCAAAAAAATGTTCTATTATTAAAGCTAATAAACAGGTTAATCCCTGTCACCACAGTTCTGCTTCCACCGAAAAAATGAATCTAATTTTTGCCAATTATTTATCCCGAGTGTTGCTCATTTGTTTCTTTTTGCATCTGTCAAAGGCACTGCAAACAAACAAACAAACAAACAAAAACAACAAAAAAACCCCACAAAAACCACTTTAAGTAAAAATATCTTAAAACTCAGCTTATCAAAAAGGATATTTTAGAACTCACCATTTCCCTTTGGTATCTTCTTCCCCTTCTGTTCAGGTATGAAATAAAATCAGGATTGGCCACCTGACCTCAGAACTGGGAGCAGATGGGAACTGGTGATCTCTCCCCTTCCTCCACTGGGAATGCCATGGAAAAACTGGCTCTGGAGCATGACTTGAACATACTGACAAGAAAAGGTATTTAGTATCTTAGCAAACTCTCCTTTATTATTTCTGTGCCCTGCAGGAAAACATCCTGATGATAAAAAACTTGTGAGTTTTAAGTGTCCTTCAAGGCTGCTGGAATACTTAATATATGTTTTCTATAACTTGTGGCAGTGGGAGAATGTTGAACATACATGTAAAAGTTAAGTAAATAAGGACAAAAAAAGAGGTTTGATGGAAGATGAAACTGGTTAAATCCCTTTAAAAGTAGGGTCAGTTTTAGAATGCAATGATCATAGGTCAAAAAGGAAAATTTTCAAGTCAGCATCTCAGTTGATTCTTGGTAGTTTTGTACAAATAAGCAGCCTGAGGTCTGTCCCATAAAATTAACTTGGATTGATTTGAATCTCCTACTCTTTGGAAAGTTGCTGTCATCTACTTCAGTGTGTGTTTGCTTAGTCCAGCCTAACCTGCTATTTGAAGTGTTGCAAAAATTGGCTTAATTGAAGTCTTATTTTAGGTCTGTTTAAATTGAATGGAATTGCAGTCTTGTGTAGATGCACTTAAATCAATGTATAGCTGCCATATAAAATTCCACCCTTTGAATTAAGCTAGATCAACATAAGCCAGTTGTAAATCAATTTAACTGTCTCCACATGTGGATTTGCTTCATGTCTAATGAAATTGGTTTAGAGCAACAATCCTAGTGAAACCACTGCCACTTTCTCTTTTGCAGGCAAAGCCTATATTATGTTGATTTATTTGGAACTAGAACTCCTCTGGCACTCATACTGAACAGCCAGCATAGCTCTGCAGCTGCACTGCTGAGCATCAACCTGAATTCTTGGTCTTGTTATGGATTTGGATAATATATTTTCTTGCATGCAGCCATGTTTCTCCCTCAGTGAGATTTGTCTCCCCAAATTGGCTGGGATTTCTTTTGTGTTTTAGAGTAACCTGATTAATTTAATGCACACACAGTCTTTTTGTGGTGCCAGAAGTGGCACAGGCCCCTCATATCAGCAGTTGCGCTCTTTGTCTGGCTTTCCAGTTTGATTTATGAACAAAAACAAGGGAAATTTTAAATCCAAGCAGAAAAAAACATCCTTGTGTTGTCTAGCCAGGATGCTCTGGTAGGGTTTCCATTGTATCTAGGAAATCAGTGCTTCCACGAATTTATGGCTTCAGGTGGCAGAGGTCTTCAGTTTGATCCTGATAGAATACCATGAGTTCCAGGGTTGTGGCTCCAACCATTTGCGCTTCTGAAAACTGTGTGAAGAATAATTCATCTTTGTACATATGTTTATCCTTTAGTGAACTGATTTTTGTTTGCCTATCCGGAATTCATGTTGGTTCTTCTATATCTGACTCATTTTCACGAATACCTTCAAAAGGCAGCAAGAAAGGAAAAGTTCAGACTTGCATATCCCCAGTTCCTGAGGTCTTATCTGAAAATCACAAATTTACACCCACAATAGACACATATATGTAAAACCCCAGCTATCTATGGTTTTGTATAGACTTTTTTTTTTCCCCCTAAAATATGCCTATTATTCTTAAAAAAAAAAAAAAAAGCTATTCTTGCTCCCTGCAGACTTTCCCTGGCTGGTACCAGTAGACAATTACAGATGCAGCAATGCTGCTGTTAATGTTGTGCTCATCAGTGTTCTGTGTCCTGCACGCCAGTCAGGAATTCAGTAAAAATCAGCAGCTCTGTGGCCTTTCACACCCCTTTGATCTGGAATAATTTATACATCTAACAGCAATTAATTTTGTGCATACTCATTATTTCATAACCACTGCAGGGCAGATTTCGTGTTTCATCATGAATATTTTCTGGAGTATATGACATGTTATTCGTCTGTGGTGGTCTTTTCCTCATTTTCTGCAGGGACTTTGAGGGTAATTTCAGTAAAAACACAGATATGGGAAGGAGAACACAGATGCCACACCCTCAGCTCACACCAGAGATGTACCAAGTCTGCCAGCCAGTGCCCTCTCAGGGCTGTTATTCCCAGCATATATAATAGTGTGAGCACACTGTTCTCACTGTAACACTGCCACAGGCATGCAAATGCTTTGAGATTTTAGGGGGAAAATTTGGAATTTGCTTGGGTTTGCTGAGAGAACTTTCCTGAAACCTGCTTGGCTACAGTTATATTTAGTAAAATACAAAAATACTGGAGGAATGTGACCAAGAGAATAATCAAACTGAGAATGTTTCATTACTGAATATGGAAGTTTGTAATCCAGTTTCTTGTTTGTTGGCATCACTGTGGAGATTCAGATCACTGTAGTCTCTGGAGAGACCCTCCCCTTATTTTGAGCTGTTCCTACCTGTCTGATTTAGACCCAATTTCCCCCATCCCTTGTTCCTTGTCTTTTGTCTGCATTTTTGGCCAGCCACCTCAGTGTCTCAAATCAAAATATCCCACAGTCCTGCTTTCATCTCCTCTTCCCCATGTTCCTAGTCCCAGATCTTACTCCTTTGCCCTGGCAGGACACGGCCAACTCTCCTTATCCCACACTTACTGCCACCTCTTCCTTCAGTCTTGTGCCCTCTGGAGTCTCTAAAAATGGCTTAATTCTCAGACTACTCGTCCATGAGGTAATGGCAAATAGTCTAGGAAATAATTTAATTTTCGAATCAAGTATGTTTCCAATTCAGATGGTGACCCACAAGGAATTCAGATGGTTGAGAGCCTTTACTGAGCAGAATACTTAGGAACTCCTGCTTCACAATATAATTCCATGGTTAACTTGACAGTAAACTTCTTGTGACTTTTAAATATGTAGAAAGATTTTCTTTCAGTCAGTCTCAGATTTATTATCTGTTGGGTTGGCAAAATCTTCTCTGAATTCCTTGACTGTGCACTTTGGCCCGAGCTCCTCTTTCATCCAAGCCATCAATTCTATTTCTGTTCCCCCAGCCCGTCTATTTTTGTGTGTCCCCCCTCTGCGTGGTCCTGGCTGTCACATCCCAGTCCCTCATCCAGTCACTCAGATTCCAGAGCATTGTCTTCCCAAAAAGCTTCTGTCTCCCGTGCCCTTGTTTGCAGCTCCTCCTCTCAGTTCCTACTATTGTCTTTAGTCTCTACCTGGCACTTATCCCACTGCTTCCAGGCACACACACGCGACTGCTTGGCTTCTTCTTTTGCTTTTCAAAGAACTCCTTCTCTTGTTCCTGTCAAACACAGCTCCCTCCTTGTCTCCTTGTGCAGGTTCTCCTGCAGGATCAGAGCTGTGCTTCCCTCTCTGTTCCAGCCCCAGCCCTTGCCATCCTGCGTGTTTATGCTGCTACTCTTCACCCCCAGAAGCAAAGTATCTCCCTGCATATAAAAGCACACACTGATTTTTATTTATTTATTTATTTATCTTAATGTGATAAACAAGCTTTATCCCGTTCTCTTTGGAGACCTGGTATTCTGGACTGTTCGGGAAAACTTTTAAATTATTTTTTTCCCCCCTACAAAGTCATAAAGACGAATGGAAAGTACCTTTTGTGTCCCCAAGTGCTGCTTGCTACCCAGGATCTCAGCTAGGACTGTGCAGTTAGGCAATTTTAAAGCTCGTCAAAGCTGCAGACAATGCAAGGCCAGACAATACAGCACAGTCATCAGACATTAGAGGAGTGGTACAGTTGTAAAATAAGAGGAGATGTGGATAATGGGGAAAGGGCAGGGGGGGAAATGGAGGCTGGAATTCCTTCTCAGTGGTTCTTAAACAATTGTATCCAGCTGCATCCTCCAAGTGTGTTTGAATTTCTCTCATTACTCTCGGGGAGTGGAAAGCTGCTCCTTCTTGTCTGTTCCCTCCGAACAGCCAAACACCCTTTTTTTTTTTTTTTTTTTTTTAATTCTGGGCTCTCTCTTTTCTGTGAAATCATCCACTCCAGGCAGGATGATCCCTGCAGCTGTGAAAATCCAAAGTCGTGGTGACCCAGTGGAAGACAATTCCAGCAAATAAACAGAGCCGGTGGGATTGCTCAGCACACGTTTTGTCTCCTCAGGACCATTTTAGTTCTTGGGGCTCTCTCTGCTCCTTCAGCTGCCTGAACTGCTGGACAGACCCAGGCACCACTCACCACTGCCCTGCTCTGTTTATTATGGCACTCTCAGGCATGAGGGAAAAGGCTTTTGCCAGCTCAAACTCCACAGAGTGTCTGATAAAGCTGATATTTATATTTTCGGTCTGTGAGCCATAAAAAAGTCTCTTATTACAACAGATGCTCTGCCCCCCTTTCAAGGGATGACCTGCTTTCATAAAGAGCTGCAGGCTGGTGCTCATTAGCAAAATGTTGTAGGGCATTCTGGGACCTGTGGCTGTCCAGTGGTATCTGATCTAGTTTCTTAATTTTAATTATTGCTACAGTAGGAAAGGGAGCAATTCAGAGCCCTGTTTAGCACTGGGAAAGGGAGAACACATTTGTCACTTTGCCTCAAATAATTTGGATTTCTTTGAATGACAGACGGGGTGCTGACCAGAACTGCACAGGAGACCTCCATAAATGTTATTAATTTATTTTTAGTAAGCCAGGAGGGTGTTTGCAGAGAGGCAACAGAAAATACAGAGATGTTTATGTAGAATATTCATATTTGTGCTTTTCTGCAGTAGCTCAGGGACAGATGACACTCCCTGTTCACCTCACTGGGGGAACTCAGGGTTTAAATAAGGCTTCTCTAGCTAAGTTAAGATTTCTTGGCAGTTTATTACCTTGGTCTTTAATTGCATTCATTTCCCTATGGGCATTTCCTTTGAGAGGAACTTTCCATTACACGACTGCTGAAAGATTTCCAACCATTCACATTTTTCCCGATTAATTTCAGGCTCAAATACTGACTCCTTTTGGGAATGAAGTGATAATAAGGCTGGATTTCTGGTTTGTAGAGTTGTATGTATGTACCACGGGTATCAATCAGTGTATACTGTTAATTTATGCCCCGCTGCAGCGTCTGCTGTGTAGATGAACTCTCAGTTTTTGCTTCAGCAGCAAATGGGCAGGAATGATGTGATGATGACTTAGTGCCTCTGGAGATAATGGAAGTGTCAGAGACTCTCTAGCTCATGATGTGAGAAGCTGGTGAGAGCACAAGATCTGAATGCTGCAGTGAAACAGGGGCTGAAACCCTGAAGTTTGTAGATGGTGGAAGATAACCCCCCTTTTCACCACCTAAGCCGAAAATATCGCGTTGTGATCACAGCGGTACAAATAAGTTGTCAATGGCTGTCAAAGTTTTTAACAAATCCAACGGGATTTGGATGCAAAATGAAGTGTAAAGGCATTTTCAGGCTCATTGTTGTGGCTCCTTCTGTCTGTGCCAGTTTCTAACTGATGAGAAGAGACACCAATCTGGAGTTAAACCATAGCATGGCATCTCTGCTTCAGCCAGGGAGCACAGGATCAGGGCTTTCCTCAGTGTCACCCTCCAAAAATAACTCTCAAACATCCCAAGTGCCTCTTACAAAAAAGAAGTGTAAGAAACAGTGTTTTGATCCCTGTGACAAATGCCCTCCAGGCTTTTCCTTACTTTGAAATTCTCCACTGCCCTCTCATCTGGTGATGAAAGTGCTACCTTGGCTCCTGGCAGTTTTGAGGGAAGCAGCCCCACCACACCAGTGTGCTCCTGATGTTCTGGGAATTGCAAAAAAAAAAAATCTTTCGTTTCCTCAGAAATCCTTGGTGATGTTAATAATTTACCATTTCTTATTATACAGGGCTACTGTTCTACCCAAAAGGGCCGTTTAATCAGCCCTTTCAGCCTCAATCCGCTGAGAAATGACTGCTTTTTCAGCTAATTCCCAGAAATAATGCCTGTCCATAAAGGAGGAATTGAGCATGACATGAATGTACTTTCTGAAATCATGATGCTGTTAGCCAGGGCTTGCTGTGTATCTGGAAATAGGGCCTGCAATGCCAGTCAGAACACAGGAATCTGTGTTTTTTTTCTCAAAGTCCCCTAAGATTCCTCTATGCTAATTTACCCTTTTGGTAGGACATATCTGGTACTTTCTGTGTCACAGGTTGAAGAGAGGGAGGGGACGCTTTTTTTTTTTTTTTTTTTTTTTTTTTTTTTTTTTTTTTTTTTTTTTTTTTTTTTTTTTTTTTTTTTTTTTTTTTTTTTTTTTTTTTTTTTTTTTTTTTTTTTTTTTTTTTTTTTTTTTTTTTTTTTTTTTTTTTTTTTTTTTTTTTTTTTTTTTTTTTTTTTTTTTTTCCCCCAGTAGCAGGTTCATTTTCCTCTGTAAAATTCTTGAAGAATGTCTCTAACAGAAGTGTTTAATCCCCGGGGTGTCAGTGCCTTGGATGTGTTTCCATTCAGGGTGTTACAGATGCTCAATCAGAGAGAACAGTTGCAGCAACACAGGAGATAGATAGAAAATTACCAAGCCACTGCAAAGCAGAAAGAAATCTGCACAAATACAGAACCCAGAGAGTGGCAAAAGTACAAATAATCTCCATATTCTGGATGTAGGAACTTATATCCTTATAAGGGTGTTACTTGCCTGTAAATCTTCAAAATGTAATTCCAGCACTGTTGCAGTTTTGGATGGTTCAGGAGTTTGGGGTCAGATGTACCCCCAAGGTGCTAAAGCAATCACAGCAGCCATGTGTGTAATTTAATGTATAGATATAAAATATATATTAATAAAAAAAAAAAGAGAAAACTTGGAAAGGCTTATACATAATACATATTTATATAGATCAACAATGATCCATTAGATTCATTTTCACCTTGATGTCAGGGCCCCGAGGGCACCACCAGGCTCTGCAAGCTCCTCTCCTTCTAAATATCAATTTGGAATTAAAAAATCCAGCAGTCAGCACCCCAAAACATGTATTTGAGATGGAGACAGGAGTGGGATACGGTGAGCAGATGAGACATCCTGGTCAGGATTTTTTCCAGCCCTCAGCAGCTTCTCTGATCATTGGGTATTTCAGTCATGGCAGGAGAGCAAGTACTTCAGAGGCACCTAGGAAATGGAAACTCGGAAAGTTTGGTGGTTTTTACCTGCTCTCAAATTATTCCTGTCTATTATTGCTTCCTCTTAATAAGGTTGCTGAATACAGCCCATGAGTACTTGTAACAGAGGCTTAGGCTTGAACTGAGACATTTGAACCATGGGAGCTGAATATCCTCACAAAGAGACTTGAGATGGAAAGATGATTCCCTTTCCCATCTGAGAGGCAGATAGAAATAACAAGAAAAATAAACTTATTGTATTGTAACCCTATTTAACTTCTGTATAAAGGCTCCTGTTGGCACATGTCGTGTGCCACGTTGTTATAGGGGTTGTTACATGGTCTGAGTGGTTTTGGGGAGCTCTCACTAGAAAACAGGGACAGGGAATCCCAGATACTGAGTGAGAGGAGATGAGAACACAAGGGAAGGGACTGGCCTGTGAAAGAGAGGAGACAGGTCTGAGCAAAGGGGGAGCATTTAGATTAAAATAAAAATTAAAGGTAGTGAGGTCAAGACAAAGAGAAGCTGTAGATGGGTAGAAACCACAGTACCCCAAAGCTCAGCAACTTGTTTTATCTGTATTTCCCTTCAGTGCTCCCCATCAGTGCCTCATTCAGGTTATCCATGTGTCACACTGCAAGAGCAGCTTATTTTGGTGCTTCCAGAGCATGGAATCACCGGTCTCTGTGGGCTCTGGGAATCCAGGCAGGATGGCACAGAAGGGGTGTTTGCAGGCACTCCTTTCCAAAAGCAAACTCTGTGCTTCCCTGCAGGGAAACCATCTTTTAGGTGCACTTCAGCGCTGAGATTAACAGTGCAGTATCTGAAAACAAAGGATCTGTATTGATCTGTCCACTTAGGTGTGCCTGCCAACATGTCATTAACTCCCTGCCACGGCTGGAGGAACCACACACCTCCTGGAACTGATAACACAATTTAAATGCATCCTTCTCACCACTATTTCACTCCCCTAAGAAGAGCCCTGTGGAACTAGGCACTGCTTTTCTCTCTTCCTGCACCATTTCACTTTCAACCATGTAGTAAACTTGCTGTGCCCATTCCAGGAGGTAATAAAGCCTGTGCTTGGAGTGGAAAAGGTTACTGGATGTGTTAGTCACAGCCACTGGTGAACTTTTTATATATGAGTAGACAACTAGAAGGAACTCGGTGTGATAACAAACAAACAAAATCATGCAAATATTTAAACTGTTTTTCTGGCTTCTGCACTTTTTAACTGCCTTGGAATTCCAGCTGGGCTGAAAAGTTCATGGAGAAACATGGTCTTTCCTGCTCAGCATATTTCTTTCAAAGGTCTAAGCTCTCTTCTTGCTTGTCTTTTGCCTAAACTTTTAAAAATAATTGTCTTAACACACTGTGTTCCCTAACATAGTTTCTTTTTTTATCCCTTACTAACTGCATTCCCTTTTTTTAAAGGGAGTTTGAAAATCGTTCCTATCAGTTCCTAAAGTTTAGCATTCACTGTTGGTTTAGAAGACAGTAACCCATCAAAGTTATTTTAATTTTTATCCAACAGGGTAAAAACTTCCTCAGGTAATGGGGAGAGGCGTAGTTTCAGAGGCTGCTTTTCTCTGTCCTCTCAGGAACTCTGGCAGTTGCAGAATGACCTCTTTTGAAGTTCTCCAATAAGTTGGATTTCACACGTCTGTGTTAAATCTCCAGATGGCTACAAAGTTCTTGCCCTTGATCCAGCACCAGTATCCTCCCTTCCATGTCATTATTCCCTAATATTGGTGTTTATGAGGCCTTTTGTGTCTTAAGCCAGACAATTGTGTCCTCTTGAGCCTGGAAAAGGGAAAAAGGAGGCACCATTCCCCAAGTCTTTGAGTCTCTCATGAGTTTGCACCAAATAGTTCAGTACTAACACTTCGGGGGGGTTCAAAGAAGGGGAAGATCATCGAGGATTCCTTTTGTGGTGCAGGAAACACCACGAAATCAGAGAAGACAAAGGGAAAGGAGCAGTTCAGCAGTGCAATTCCTTGCCCCAGGAAACAGGGGGGACAACAGTTTACAGGGGGCATTCAGGAGGTCAGTGTAAGAGAAACACAATTGAAGGTTGTTAAGCACAAAGGGCCCTCTGAGCCACAGACTGTTAGAAACTGGAGGAATATTGCAGAAAAATGTCACCCTGTGCCTGTTCCAGTGCTTGAACTCCCCCACAGGGAAGTAATTCTGGCTGTTGTCAAACTGGGAACTGGCAGAGATGGCCCTTGGGTGTGACCCAGGACAGGTGGCCTCACATTCCTGAGCAAGCACCCACCTTAAACCAGGACAGGAGGGTTGGGGGGGTTATTGCTGGCTCAGGTTCTTTATTGGAATGGAAGGTCAGAGGCCAAAATGGGACACAAAGAATGAGGGACAGAAGTTCTTTAAGGTGTTCAGGTTTTCTTCTGATCAAAACTTCAAACACCAAGTGTGCTCTGGTTCTTTAAACACAACATGCCTTCCCATTTCATCTTGCCTTTTTTTTTCCTCTCTCTCATCTAAACCTACCTGGGTCCCTCTAAACTACCTTCAAGTACCTGGGTAAAGAATCTATATTTGGATGAAGGTCACTTGGAGGGTCTCTTTGCAGCCAGGGAAGAAGGTCTGGCACCTCCAGTGGGTGATTCATTCCATAGGTGGGCTGCATCTCCCTCGGGAAGGCTGAATTTACTCTGTGGGAAGCCTGACATGACCTTGTTTCTAATTTAGGCACATCAGCTAAATGTCTGACTTGTCAAGGCCTCAAGTTAGGTAGGAACAGAACTTACTATCCTTGCACCCTGTATCCTTTTAGAGATTTATTATGTGCATGTGTTGTGAAAAGTTATCAGCACTAACTGCTAATCCACAAAAACCGTGTCAGGGCTTGCTGTGACATGAATATAAAATCAAAATCTACAATAAACAGGAATAAAGAACAGATGCTTGGGATCCTCAATTCCCAGATATTTTTTATATACCAGAACATTATCAGGATAAAGCAGAACAAGTTTAATAGGCAGAATGGAGCATGGATTATACCCCTTAAAATCCCCATTTTTGCACTATACAGCCAACAACATAGCACTTGCCACAACATGGGGCTAATCTTTCTTCATTTTCTAAGTGCAGGAAGGAGGAACCATAAGGATTTTATTTTCCAAACTATTGTTATATCTGTTTCAATTGGAATTCTTGTCTGATTTAGTAATCAAGCTAATTTTGTACACAATAAAATGTTGTCATGATGACTTAATTTTGCATTTTCCTAGGAAAGAAAAAGCAGATGCATATATGAGGTTTCTTGTAAGCCATCTAATGGAATGTGATTCTTAAAAACGAGCACTTAACAATTCTTACTTGTAATACAGAACAACCTCAGCTCTCCTTTTGAAAGAATGCAAGAATTTACAACATTTTTCCCACCACAAGCAGCAGAACTCTAGCAACTCTTGTTATGAATTTTACTTTTCTCCTCAAGAATTTCGAGCAAGAGCGGTTTTGGGTTCTCAGTTTTGGCAATATCCACACAAATGCCGTGAGAGTTAAATGCAGTTTCTCAAGATTTTTTCCCGGTTCAGTTTTCATTTGATGAAGGGGTGGTTTGTGTATACTCTGTGTACTGTTTTCAGAGGTGGTTTATCCAAAAGGGATTTTTTTCTCAGAGAGACTTTCATGCTTCTTTTGTCTGGGATGTTCAAGTACCACCATTTTGCACACGAGAAAACTCCTGTTTAAGCACCCTCAGATTTACAGACCGAGGTTCATCTTTATTTCTTCACTGATTATTGGCCATTTCTCTTGAGATTGTCACTAAGCACCAACTGCACAGCTCTTCATCTAAATACTAGTGGCCAAGCCATCACAACTGTCTGGGAGGACCATCTTAGGCTTCACTCCAGTCCCTCCAAAATAAAGTTTTTTAATGTTTGGGAGTGACATTTCACCCCAGAAGTAACTTGTCATAAAATGGGGCACAGCCTCAGTTTGACAGTGGACACCAGCACAAGATGAGTAGGTCTCGAGCTTGGCTGTTCATTGCATTGGTTGATCTATATCAGAGCAGAGGTTTAAAAAGATAGTGCTTTAAACTAGTCAGCTCTTTAATTCAGGTACCTGAACTAGGTATTTAAATCAGACACCTGCAGTGTGGTTTCCTGAGCTTGGTTCTTCACTTCATGCACAGCCGAGGCTGTGGTGTGTTACGGTTCCGACCTGTCAACACACAAACCCTCTCCCAGAAAGCCAGAAAACCCAGGAGCAGTTCTGATTGCCCCAGAGCTGCCTGTGGACCTTCCTTCCTTCCCAGCAGTCAGCTCTCAGTCACGTACAAAGCTGGGATAGAAAGAGTGAACAGTCTTTTTATGTGTTAAATCACAAAGGCAGCTTAGGGAGCAAGAAATGGTTGGCCAGCTGTGAGTACGGCTGGGATGATGATGATATCCTGGGCAATAATCAGAAGTGACTGGAGCCATGGTGTTCTGTCTCATGCTGAACACATCAGTTCTGTGATTTGCCACCCTTCTCCAGGGTTTCTCAGTGACTTGGTGCTCTCCAAAGGTCCTCCATTCCAGTGCCGGCTCAGCTCTACCCGGCTTTGCTTGGAGGGCCCGACAGCGGCTCAGCCACGGCCCGGGAGTGATGCCAGCTCCTTTCAGCAAGCCTTGGAATGGTGTGTGAACACCAACACATGTTCTTGTACAGCTCACAGAAGGCAGGCTCACCAGCAAACACTGATCCCAAATCACAAAAATAGAGCTGCAGGAGACCTCAGGGTGTCTTTCAGTTCATCACTTTGTACCTGCCTCACTCAGACTGAAGGGGTGGTGCAACCTGCTGGGAAACACTTCCAAGTGATGGTTTCCAGCATCTTGCCTGCCTTCCCACCTTCTGGAAGCTTCCTTTGAAATCTCTGACCACCCCTCTCAAGCCATCCCTGTGAATCCAGATTGAACCCCATTGCAGTGAATCGAGCACCAAAGAGCTCTTGGCCTTTTATTCATTTTTCCTTAAAATATTTTTTTCTGTTACATCAGACAAATGTTCATTCAGGTCAGTGAGCTGAAAATAGCAGGTTTTTTGTTAAGTAACTCTTATGGGTTTAGAATGACCAAAATCAGGGGTTTTCATGGAAGCTGAAAGGATGGTGAGAACTCTTTCAGACCCTGGCTGTTCTGAAGCTCCTGCCTCACCCTTTTCCTTCTCTTTTTTTAGAAACCTTTGTGCACTGTTGCAAACACATGGAAAAACTTTCCATGAGAAAGTAACCAGTCTTTGGTAGAATAGTGGAAAGGGAAGAGCTTTTGCTGTCCACTTGCCTAAGGTTCTGCCCTTGTAACGCTCAATTAAAAAAAAAAAAAACAGGAAACAAAGTAGCTCAATGGTGTCAAATATTAATTAAACAGACCAGTCTCCTGTTTCCTCCTGGAAAAAGGCACTTGTTGTCCTGAAATGCGTCTCTTACTGCAGAACTTGTTTTGCCAGTGAGGTGCAGTTGGTGCATAAGTAAGTTGTTGCAGAAAGTGTGAGCTGTTGCCTGGCAGAAGAGTATTTGCTTTTTTGAAACAGCTTTTCACACAGCTTCTCTGTGTCAAGCTATCCGTGATGTGGCTCAGCTCATTGTCATTAACCAGTGATCAGAAATACACAGTTAAAGTTAGTTTAATGAAGAGCTAAATAAGTTCTAGTTCAAATTTATTTAAACACAATCCGTGCTGCAACAATTTCAGATTTTTTTAGGGGGAGGGGACAGTCCTTGGATTCAGAATCCAAGGACCATTATCTTTTCTTGTTAATTAAACTGAAAGCTAAGAATTTTGCTAAATCTCCTTCCCTTCATTTGTGCCTCATGATCTTCTCTGGATTATCCTTTTCTTCTAAATATCTGAATTACTTTTAGCAAACAAATGTTCTCAAAAACAACTGTACCATTTCATTTGCATGCCAGTTAGGAGAAAAACAGCTTTTCCTCCTCTCATATTTCCATGTCATTTCTCGTTTCAAAAATAACTTTTTCCATAAGAATATAAACACAGAGCTTCTCATCAGCATATTAAAACTCAGATCCTCATATCCCTGTGAGCCTGTCACTGTTTGCAAAAATAATGAAGCCTCACATGTGTCATTGCTTTTACAATTCCTGATTCCAGTTGTAATCTTAAGCACTTCAGGTACTGGAGGCACCAGTAGTGCCTAAATTATGAGCTCTTTGAGGAAAGTGCTGTTTTATTTGGTTTGTTCTGCCCTGTTCTGCAGCAGCTGTGCTCCCAGAGCCTGAGGTGATTACTGGCTTAGCAGCCTCCCCACATTCTGAGCTCAGCAAATGGGGAAATAACAAGTGTGGTTTGCCTTTTCTTTCCAGGAAGGCTTGTCTTGCGGTAAAGAACCTCAGGGAACCTTGGGAGATGGTTCAGTTTCTGATCTCTTCTACAGATTTCTTGCAAAACCTGAGGAAAATCATTCCCTCTGCCTCTGTTTCAGCCCTAAACTTCTAAAAAGCAGATTTTGGTGTTGTCTTCTTTTACTCCTTCTAAAACACTCCTGTTATGAGTGATTCTAGACAGGGAGATTTGCTTTGTTTGCTCAAAATCTGATGCAGTGGGAGTGAAGTATGAGTGGGGCTGTAGTGTAGCAGCAATCATGGAAATATTAGTGACTATTCATCAATCACTTCCTTAATTCAAGGTTAGAGATACACTCAGGGATTTACAAACAGATGAAAGTGAGCCATATTTCTAAGCAAAGAATGATCTTAGAAAATTATGACAAACAGTATCTAGAGAGGAGTGAATCAGACTCATACATTTTACTAATGATTTATTTACCAAAAATGCAGTTGTTCAACAGTCACAGTTCTTCACTGATTTGGCTGATGGTTTAAAAATGGAAAAAATGTTGGAAATATAAATATAAATACACTGCAATTCAAACAAGATTTTTCAACTTTAGCCTTCAAAATCAGTTTGAAGTTGCCAACATTTAATTTTATTTAAAAAAAGGGGGGGGGGTTAAAGAATGAAAGCGCTTCTGTTCTGCTCAGGCAAAATCATTCAGTAATTCCAAATCATTCCTTTTACAATCTGTGTTACTGAGAAAATCAAAGATAGAAGTTGAGTTTAGCTCAGTGAAAGGTAGCAGCCACTCAGCTGGTCTGGCACAAAACAAGCAATTAGCACTGAAGTTGGCATATGTTGCTGGTTGGACTGTTTAGTTGGCTGGATGCTCTCGGATTTTTTTGGAAGCCAAGCTATTAAGAAACTGCCTCTACAGATTTGCAGAGCTTTAGTGCCATGAATGTAAAAGCAAATGTCAAGAACAGAGTCAACTTTCTCAAATGAACAGTGCCTCAAAATGTATAAGGAGCTGTGCTCCTGCCCACATTCATAATTTGGGGAGGGGGGGGGAGGGAGTTTCAGCATTTTTTTAGTATCAAGGAGGAGCTGGATTTTCATTTAACATAGTGACACGTTCCTGGGCAAGCACAGAGGCCTTATTTTTTGTGTCATAACATCTTCCTCTGTGCTCTGACAAGGATACACCAAAGATACTCTCTCAGGTACACCTCCATCCTACCTAAAGGAAAGCAAATGAAGTCAGGTATTATTTTTTCCTCTAAGTGAAAGGGAAATTGCTTCACTCAGACTGAAGTCTTCCTTTTTCTCTCTATCATGGAAGAATGGAAATGGAAAGTTGTTTTAAATACTGTGTGGTTTTAAATGCCTTGTGGTCTCAACAAAACCCACCTCTGCCCCTTCTTGGGTTGCCAGTGAGGTTTGTGTTTGTTCTTTCTCACTGGAGTGAGATGACATTTTGGCAGAGCAATCATTTTCCCCTTATGAAGGAAGGAATAGCAGCTTTTTGTCACAGGTAGTCAAAGTGAACTGCAGACCTGAATTTTACCACGTGTACATTCCTCAGGGGGGACAAGGCACAACACCAACCATGGCTCTTTGTTGAATTCACAGCTCAGTTTTCACGGTGGAGCCAATTTAAGATGCCACAAGAGCAGGAAAGAATGAGATCAGCAGCAAAATTTGGTCTAAGTTTCTCCTGGAGATAAACCACCAGACTCACTGAACTAGGAGTAAGACTTTAAAAAAAATAGTGATTTTGTGTAGCCCCTGGGTGTCCCTGCTGATTCTACATTAGTAATTGCATCTTTCCAGACTCAAATAGTGTTTCAATTGGTGCTGCTCTGAAACAGAGTTATATGTGCATGTCCTATAAAAAGGAAAGAAATTAACCTTAAAAATACATTCTGTAATAAAGGATTTTTCTTTCTGGCGTTGTTGAAAATGTAGTCAGGAGACATATTGTGAAGGGCAAATGGGGACATTGTTTAGGGGAGACAGAGAGGGGGAAAATCCTATTAATGGCTCAATTCAATACAGCAACCTCAAAATTAAAACATCTATCATGATTTAGTCTGCAAATAACACTGAAAAATATTGATTTCAGTTTATGAATGCAGCAATAGTGGGAGAATGGGGTATCCTACTGCTAAAATAACACTTGTCAAGACCTATATCCTGCAATTTTTCAAACCAGTATCCTCCTGGATTTCCATGGAAGGAGCACAGTCTGTTGTGTTTGAAATTAGGAAGTCCTTTCTCAAGGCACTGGCTGAGAGCAATGGATCTGTGTTGTGTCACATCACTGGAACACATGGATCTACACACATTAAGACAAAATCTGGATTCTTTACCCCTTCCATCTTAAGTTTACAGCTCATCTAGCACAAAGTACCTAAGCTGACAATGTTTTATCAAGTTCTTTAAGGAAAAAAAAAATAAAAGGCAGAATCTCTTTGTCAAAGGAGTAGAGGGAAAATGCAGGCATGGAGAGTAATTAAGGGGCGTTATTCTGGCATTTTTTATGTTAATATCTCTCATCAGTATCTTTGCTGAAAGCCAAGCTGATGGTGGCCAAGAGAGAGGGAGGGTCACAGAGTAGAGAAGGATGGCTGGGGATCTTCCTTGTCATGGTGTAGTTCTGTATGAAGTTATACGGACTTATGGCCTGTGTCTTGCATGGTTTCACTGCCTGGTCGTGTCACAGGCAATGCCATCATAATCCTGAACTTATGGAAGTGAGAAAACCTCTGAATTTATGCCAGGTTAGTGCATCTCCAACTGACTTCAGTGAAAGATAAGACAGACCCTCTGGACAGACACAAATCACATATGGAAGCATATACAGGCTTCCAAAAAAACCAGTATCTCCTGAACAGCAAATATAAGTGGTTTTGAAATGCAGGTTGTAAAGATGAGGAGAAAGATGAGACTTTTAGGTCTTATTTCTGTACTATGACGTTTCAATATGACCAGGGGATCTTTTCCTTTGTTTGCACCCGCACAGCCATCGAGATTTCTGCAACTCCAGCCCAAGGGAGTGAAAATCCAATGTGGCTTTGGTTCCTTTGCAGAAAAGGTTAACAGTGTCTGCACCAGTGGGAAAAACACTTCATGTTCTCCATGGAAGAAGCTTGTGAAAGCTGTTTTTCCCACAGGGGACTTACCCAATTTGCCTTTCTCGGTGGCCTGCTTGGATTTGTTCTGCTGCATGTCAGGGAGGTGGGGGTTTTTTTTGTTCCTCTTGAGCTGTTCCCATGAGCAGCTGGCACTCTGGAGGAAATATATTGTATTCTGGACATTTGGGTGGCACCATCACAGTGTTTGCAGGCATGTGTTGATGTGTTTTATATTTTTTTGTTCAGCCACTCTTCCTTGTTCCCTTTGGAGTGTAACGGACCACAGCAAGCAATCTCCTCATTTTCGGCTAGGTGAGCTGGGAGAAGGGCAGGCAGCTGGAAAAATAGGAGAGGATGCAATTTCATTATAGGATCTTCCTCTTGAATTCATTTAATCATTCAAATTGCATGGGAGTCACACAGGGTCTCAGTGAGTGTCTAGTCAAGGGGGAGCTTTCTCTGAGCATTGAAGTTCTTGCACAGTCCTCAGATGATCCTTTCAGAAACTGTGATTGAACCGTTTTCCAGGAAAGTACATTAAATGTACTTTTTTCCTGACTTTTTTTTTCTCTGCTCCTCCCTGCTTCCTCACTTAGAGACACAGAGCTGGTTAAAAGCCATCTGCCAGAAGATAGAATAAACCCCCATAGCAGCTGAAAACATTAGGAAGATATAGATGCATATATACATAAAATCCAGAGGAAGTGATTCTCTTTAATAAATATTTCTCCCAGTATTTGCAATTCAAATGTTATATTGGTGTGTGAGTGCTAGAGAGAGACCTAAAATGAAAATAACTGGAAAGTAACTATTTTCATTGCAAGCAGAAAGAAAGGTACAAGGTAATCAAACAGCATACACAATGAAAAGCAAATTAGATTTCTGAAACTCTTCCTGTTCTTACTGACTCCCGTGTGGCGTTTGCAACACAAGCAATAAAACTTGCTTATTTTATAAATAACAGGCCAAATCCTCGCATCCTCCTCGTTCCCCTCATGCCAATCTGACACCACAGGTGATTATAAATTGATTTAACAGCTGCTTTCTCAGCCAGACTGAGAAGGGATGTCACCTCCCTTCAGCTGCTTCCAGGGGGAGCTGGACACAGCCAGAATATAATTTACTGGTTTGAGCTGGGCAAGGGGCAAAGTCAGGCCCAGCCAACAGTATATGAAAGAGCATCATCTCTGGGCTGCTCTGAGGTGTCGAGGGGGAGCTGGAATTTGGTGTAGATGGAGAGAACTGAGGTTGAGTCTACCTGGCGTGTTAAGATCTAATTATTTTCCTTTACAGAAGATAAGATACTCTCACATTTCAATCATAGCACATGTGAGAGAGGTTAGAAATACTGCAGGATGATTATCTCGGTAGTGATGTATATATGTAATATGTATATATGTGTGTAAGTTGATGAGCTCAGACAGACTGCCTGGGAGCCACTTCAACTAATGGCAGCATTTCTCACAGTTCTTCAGCATTTCTGTCTTCCCAGTGCTTTTTGACTTGGTAACATCAAGGATCTTGGTAACCTGAGCTCTACCTCTGCCTCTCCCATCGTTTCCCTGGGTGATCCTGAACAAGTTACTTCATTAATTTTAATTGGATGCCATCATGAGAAAAGGCTTGTCGGGCTGGGCTGTGAGTCTGCACTTGTTCAACCCTTTTTCAGGCAAATCCCTGTTAATTCCAGTGGGAATCTTCTCTGTGTGACCACTGCAAGGATTGCCACAACTGCACGCGATTAAAAGGTGGCAGCAGTCGGATAAAGATTCTGGTCACAAAAAGGTTTATTAGAATGTGCTATTGATATTTGTTTTCTTGTTTGCCAGTTGAACAAATCCCAAAGGGCCCTTTCTCAGTCTTCCCTGTGATTCTAATCAGAGCAGGCATTGCCAGCACAGTCTGTATTTCTCTTAGAAGCTCTGCCTAGCCTATTCAAACTTTGGGCAAGTTTTGGCCATGAAGGAAAAAGCACAGAATTATGTGTGATTTTTTTTTTCCCCCCTCCTACCATTTTGAAGCCAAAAATGAGCAGGTAGATACAGTTTCCCAGGAAACTGTATGTCCTTGTTCCCATCTCTAACAGGGCTGTAACAGCCCAGGAGAGGGTGGCCAGGCTGGCTTATACTGCAGGAGAAATCCAACCAGAGGTGATTCTTCAGCAGTGGAGACCAGAGAGAGTTTTTAAATAAGTCTCACAAGATTCTTAAGAATATTGGAAATAAATTGAATGTGGAAATACTAGATGATAGTGAGTGTGCCTGACATAAATAGCTTTGTAGAGTGAATATTGCTATTATAATTAAAGCAGTGACAGCTACTGATTAAGCAATATCATTCTAGATGCAGGAGTACTACAAAAATACAAAAAGAGTCAGAAAGAAATGATTGGAACTGTTTAAGATAGAGACCAAATAATTAAACAATTATTATTATGTTCCATGTGGACTCTACAATCTCTCCCACTCATTTTTGATCCTCAGGGGGCTGAGACAAGGTCTTGACGTGGGAAAGGAAGGGAAGGATATATTTTTTTATGTTATCTTCAAAACTGAGAAATAGCTCTGAAAATACTTGTGACCTCTTTTTATTTACTCGTCTGTACATGTTTTCTTGCAAGAGTCCAGTGCTCTGCTCTAGTTGACAAGGTGGGGATCAGCAACAGGTTGGACTTGATGGTCTTGGAGGCCTTTTCCAACCTGAGTGATTCTGGGATTCTGTGAACTAGTGGTTTCTGTTTCATCCCCTAAAATTCCACGTGTTTGCTGTGAAGAAAAAAAGAGATACTTTAGCCAAGAGAACTTAAAATTTCCCCCAAAAGCAGCATGCAGAACAGTCCTCTATTTTTATGAAAATTATGGAAATGCAAGCTTAATATTATGGCATAAGATGGCCAGTATTGCTACTTGCAGAAAGTGATATTGTTTCATGTATTTCATCCTGGAAAAAAAAAGTCACCAGCCACTGCTCACAGAACACCAAAGGTGTGAGCCACCGTTTAGCAAAGCACAGCAAACCCACAACCCCCTGATAAGGCTTGTGTTGAACAGAAAATGACCTTTGTTTTTGAAGTCTCTCCCTGTAGAAAGGCACCTAAAAGCAGTATTTATTCTGTCTCATACAAAAGTGGATGTTTCAACCAGTGCTGCTAGAAAGAGCAGGAATTTCTGCTGTACTCAGGTCATCTATACTTGCTTTCTCCTTGAGCTTGGCCACCAGTCCCAATGGTTTATTCCTTTTTCTGTCCCTGATATGTGGTGCCTCCGTGTAGGTTTGCCACCCCCACAAAGGTCTTATTTTCCTCAGAACCAACAGTGGCCCAAGAATTCGTGGTTTAGGGACTGAGAGACAAAGTAACCTATTTCTGCTTCTCTCACTAACAAAGAGGTTTCTGGTATAAATAAGCAAGAAGGGCAGGAGCAGCATGGAGCAAGCACATTTGGATTGAAGTTGGACTTCAAAGTGAAGATAATATTTTCTAATCCATCCCTGACCCAGATCCTCACGGATATGTAGCTGTTTTACTCTGATTCTTAAATAATTTTAAGGATGTGGGCACAGATGACTCAGGAGGACACGTAAATATCTGTCCTCCAAACAGCCTGTGCTTGATGTGTCCATTTTGCAAAGGAGAAAACACTGAAGGAAGTATAATACAGTGCATACAGGGAAATGAGAACACTGTATGAGCGCATGAGACTTTCTAGAAAGTACCCAGAGCCTGGTGCAAGCAGTGGTGCAGTTTGGTATCCTGGTGTTCACTCGTATTTCTATGATTGTTTGAGGTATTAAGTGTAGAGAGGAGGATTCAGCAGCACAGTGAGCGACAAACATCCCATCATGGGAGAGGTGACCATCCCAGTTTCCATTTCAGGAGGCAGAAGGATTTTACAGTGGAGTTAAGAATTTCCTTTTCCAGTCTACCTGTAAGAAATCCTAAACAGGAGGATGGAATACTGTCCTGGATGTAATCACTTATTAATACACAGGGGATTTTGATTATAAGCCGTGCCCATTTAACAGCGAAAGGCACATTTACAGTATGCAAGTAACCTGAGACCTTGGAATATTGTGCAGAAAAAACCTATTTACATTAGGATTTAATAGATTATTGCCTCTGTGTGTCTGCTCTGCACCAACACAGTCCATGGAGTTAAATATAAAGGAAATCATAAGCAACTCTGCAAGCTGTGCTTCCATCTCTGGGTTCCACTGACATTAAAAACCCTTTCCCTCAGCTTTTGCAATTCATTACCATGCAGCAGAAAAATCTCTTTGCTGGCAGTGTTGCACTGCATGTTTCTCATTCAAATACTTTCTCTCCTTTTTTTTTTCCCCCCCTTGTTTAAAATTTTCTGTGAATGCTTATTGCAAGGAATATTTCCAGTAAAGCATTAAGATGTAAATGATGTAAATCTTTATTATATATGAAGTGTAGGGAGATCCAATATCTTGGCCTCTTCTGTGTAATGGTATGGTTTGACCCTTGCAATGTTTTAGGTCCTCTCTGTAATAACAAGGATTAAACTGATGTGCCTACAAAGAGATTACGGGAATGAATTACACGGGGGATTAGGGGGAAATCTCATTTTGTGCACCCATCAAAATAAAACCTTAGAAAAGAGGCCTTCCTTTTCTCCCTCATTGGACCAGATCCTTAAATGCCCTGCAGCTGTAAGAGGACTGGAAGGGACCAGTGAACCCAAAGTTAACCTATATTCCCATCAAAATTCTAAACAATCTACCCTGGAAAGGTCATTCGTGCTGGCAAACGTGAACACGAGTCAGTGCCACGTGTCCCCACGTGTCCCACCCTCCCAACCCCCTGATGTGAGCAGGCAGTGACAGAATGAGCTGTGGAAAAGCTCTTGCTGGTTTCTAGTAAGCAAAATGCGACAATACAAATTCCTTCTCGTTCGGAGGATGTTAAAATACTTCACAAACAATACGGTCCCCAGCACATCTGGGAGAGCAGATATTTTTGTGTTTATGTTATGGGGAGCTAAATGAAAACATGTTCCACTTGTCAAGGGTACCCAGAGAATCAAAAAAAAAAAAAAAATTATTGCCAAGACCCTTGTGCTGTAACTACAAGGAAACCCACCCTGTTGGTTAGGTTTGGTTGAGTATTTCCCAGTAAAATACACTCATCACACATCTATGGAGCCCCTTCCATGCAAAGGACCTCAGACTCCTTTAAAAACTGAGACAATTCAGCAGTAACAAGTAACAATCCCTCCCCTGAAGTGCAGCCATATTAGGAATGAAATGTAGCCACTGTTCAACAACCCAACTCTGCGTAATAATCTCTGACAGAAAGTGAACAGTGACAAAATGGAACTTGTGGAAAAACTATTAGCTGATATGCACTGTACAATAATTGAAGCAGTAAATTGCGGAGAACATAAAACTTGTCCCAGCATTTGCTGTCTTTTCCCTTCCCACTTCCCATTTGGTTTCCATAAATCTACTTCCATTGCAATTGTTCTTCCATCACTCTTTTTTTTTTTTTTTCTTATTAAGGATTCCACATACAACTCCAAATACTGCATTTAGCTGCATCACCATTTTTTTATTTTTTTTCCAAAACTGGAGGGTTTGGCTGGACACCGTGGCCACAGAGATCTACTTGGATTTTGGAGAGCCAAATCCTCTCTCTTTCTTTCCACTTCCTCCCTCCTCTCTCCACCAACATGAAGTTATACAGTCCCATCCAACTCTGAGTGTTTTGGAACTGATAACTTCTGTGCCTTGCACGGAATGATTCAGAAGGGTGGGTTGCCTTTTCTCAGAGAACTGTAAAGGTAGTTTAGCTTTTAATGTCAGACAGAAGCTCTACTCCAGCTCTGCACTCTCTGCTTTACAAGCACATTGTAACAGCCTTGTTACCTGTTAACCTTTTGGGAACAATCCTACCTTTTCTCTTAGGCAATCAGAGAAAGGGAAAGAGCAAAAAGGATCTAAAGGATAACAGGGGGGAAAGAGAGGCTGGGGGTGGCCTCGCTGAGCTGGTGAGGGACAATGCACCCCCTTGTGTGATATTTCTATGGTACAAGTGCTAATGGGTTTTAAATGTTGGCTGTTGGGGCATAACCCACTGTCTACACACAGAAGTAACCCCTAATTTTTATTTGCTCCCGCAAAAATAACTGTTTTCCCGTGTCTCCCTCCCGAGCAGCAGCTGGAGGGAGTGTGTGTGAGTAGGAGAGAGGTGCTGCAGTCTGGCTTGCTCAGGAATCCAAGGGAGGACAGAGCATCCTGAACTCACAGCAGGCTGCTCTGTGGGAGGAGGAGTGAATGTCCTTCCCTCCTCGATAGCAGGATTAATGCCAGTCCCACACCCTGGTGTGTGTTCTGAGGTGGGTTTGTTGGTACAAACCTGTACCACGAGCTGGCCTGGGAGAGGCACCTGCACTGTGCAGTGTTGTGACCCCCTCTGCTTCCCTGGATTGGGCTTGAAAGTCAATGTATATTTGGGTACATGTGATTTATGTGTGCATAAATCACACATCTAGAAGTCCTTGCGCTGACATAAGTAACTACTGGTCGGTCTCTCTTATAATCTTTTTTTTTTTTTTTTCTTTTTGGAAACCCCAGCTGATATAAACAATATATTTAATGTATTTATTATTTATGTTGTAGCTTGTTCTTTTCAAGCTCATGGCTCCAACAGTGTCTATGGAGCTTCATTCCAGTGTTCTGGGTTCTCATCCACTTTTTAAACATCATTTTTTTTCTTGCAAGCGAAACATAGATACTTACATCCATATATACAGCCTGGACAGCAGAGTGAAGCCTGTCCCTGAGTCATTTCCTTGACATTTAGCTCTGAAAACCATTTTTGGCAATTTTGGAGGGCCACGTGGTAGCCAGGGCCACGCCCAAACCACCTGAGTTTGGACTGCCCTGTTTGCAGTCAGCACTGGGATTGTTAATTCATTCCAGATGTCAACACTTCTCATCTGGAAGGACCTAATGCCTTAGGTGCACCTTGTTAGCAGGCAGGCACCTCTCAAAGGAAAATCCATGCAGGTTCTCCCTAGGTAATATTTAAAGTTGAGCTATGAAAGGTGACTGAGACAATACTTAAAACACTCTCTTTTCCAAGAACTACGTGGGAACAGTGTGTGTTTCATATCATAATAGACCAATGAAAACTACTGAAAAACACTAAAAGGTGAATTAGCCATTTCAAAAATGAACCTGATTACCGTGGTGTGCTGTTACTTCTGTGCTTATAATGCATTATTAAGATTTCCTGACCTTGCCTAGGGAAAACTGTATGTTAACAGTTAAACAGAGGGTGAAAGTGTGTGGAACTCCAAGGATGGAACAACATGGCCTTGTTGGCTTTGGCAAAGTACAATCTTCGGTGATGGAAACCTGAGAAATTTGGGGACCCACAAAGGCTTAGACATGCTTATCTTTGTGTGTAACTCATGCATGTAAATTGTTAAAGCATTTGGCCTCTGACAGGGTTGTTTCAGCACAGACTCTGCTCAGTAAAGCCCAGGGTGTGATCTTATCCTTGATGAAGTCACTGGGACTTTCTGTGGTAGCAAAGTTAGTTTTGGGAGCCAGCAGAGCTGCCCTGTAAGGGCTAAAATAGGAAATGAGCTACTCAGATGATGTGAACTGCAAAATAGTTCACAGCTTAACTTCAGAGGGGGGGGAAAGGGATTCTTTGAATAGTGGCTTTATGGTCTTCTTCATGATTATATTATTTACTGTGGTATCATCCCAAGGCCCAAAGGAGGTTCCCATCCAAGGCTTCTTCATATCACAGTTACACAAGCAATCACTGCTTTGCTCTAACCATCTTTTGTATTTTTATATAAAGCTTTAAATTCAAAACCTTGAAGCAGTATAGATGTGATCTGGAACACTGCCACAGTCAGCAAACCTGGTCTTAATACCACTTCCAGCACTGGTTTAAGCCAGAGTGATAGATTTTCTGTTTGATGTCACTCTCCACACCAAGCTATGTTCTTGAAGTTTACACTGTGACAGAAGTCATGATTTTAAACTGCATTTATTATGTGAGAGAGGAGTGCTAGAGCAGGAAGATTGTAACTATTTAAAAACACAAGAAGTGTCTACTAACTGCTTAAAATATAAGGCCAATTTTATTTTATATTTACTGCAAAAGAGCCATAAAACATCAAGCAGATGATGATGAGGCTGTTGGGACACAAGCATTTGGTTGCTGCATCTGGCATTAGCATGGGATGGCAGAGTCACTGATCAGGATTTAATTTTAATTTCTTGTCCTAATTTGCATTTCCTATTACTGTTTGTTGCATTTCAGCCCTGTGGGTTTGGGATCTGACCAAAAGCCAATTGAAAGCTCTAAACCCACTAAAAGTCCACCATTTCTTTCTTTCTTTCCTCCAAAAAGTTGAACAAAAAATAAACACCCTCCCTCCTGCTCTTTTCCCTCCACACATATATCCACTAGAAAAAGTGAAAATAGGCATGGATAACACAGGATCATTTGAGTCAGGTTTAAAAAAAAACTCTACCCATACCTTTTCCTTTGGTCACTCTTAACAACGGAATGGATGAGGGTGAGAGTTTGTCCCTTGGATAGAAAGAGAAGCACGAAAAAAAAGGAGTAGCTGAATCCTGAGTACCTCACAGGAATGGCTTTGAATCTTTGTGTATGTGTGGGAAGAGCTTCCTTGATACCATCTGCTTAAAAAGAAAAATAAAACCCCAACCACAAATGAAGAATAGGGAACAGAACAGCTTATTGCCCTTGTACTCTCAGGGTTTAGTGAAATGGAGGAATCAGCAGTACTACAGAGTTACAAGAAAGAGAGAAACAGATGAATTGGTGGTCCACCATTTTCTCTGCTCTGAAATTATTTTATGAAAAAATAGCAGCAGCCCACCCAGCCATAAGGAGTTTTATTTGGTGTCTGTAGCAGAATGAGCCCCAGTGGGACAGTGTAGCCCAGTTTTACGTGGCCGTGTAATGAGACATCCCAGCATAAGGAATTGGCACAAGCTGACAGGGGACCTTCATTTCTGTTTGAAATTGCTCAGCTTACAGCTTTTAAACAACTAAGTTTGCTAATGTGGAGGAAGTCATCATTTATATTCCTGCCTGATCTGAGAAGTAGCTCTGTGATTGTTCCTTTCCATGTGCAGGGCCTGTGCAGAAAGTGCAGTTCACCTGCTTCAATATTCAAAATGTGAAGTTTCAAGCAAGATTCTGAGTTAAAACATATCAGGAAGAGAGAGGCTAGGGTTAAGAAATGATGCTTTACTTCCTCCAGAACGTAATTATAGGGAAGCAGTTCAGAACATCCAGATTTTGTTATCAAGCAGTCTAATTTAAACATGGTTCCATCCTCAGACAATAAATAATGTACATGTGGTGGGCATGAGTCATCACACTTTCAACAGTGTCTGTGGAGCTCCCTGCTTTGCATGATTCCTGCATTAAAATGTAAATGAAAAGCAGTTTTTTATTAGAATTTGAATTCAGGAGAGAGGTCGTTTATAGACATTACTTAGATTAGACCTTCTGTGAGGTCACAGCCACCTGTTGGGCTACGAGGCTGTGATGCAAAAGGAGGGAGGGGGAGAAGGGGAAGCTTTGGCCGCCTTTTTTGAGAACTGAGCCGGCAAATCGCTGTACGAATCAGTGTCCAAATCTGCGTGCAAATCAGAGTCTTTCTATCTCAGGGCTGTTTCGGCGTTCATCTCGGAGGAGCAGGCTCTGCTGTTGCAGCAGCCGGGGACCACCGGGTGCGCAGACGAGCTTCAGAATCCTGTCTCAGCGAGAGGAGCCAGGAGGGCTCGCGTTGCGCTGCCCGTGCGTGTGTGTTGGCGTCACGGCTTTAAAAAAAAAAAAAAAAAAAGAAAAACCAAAAAAACCCAACAGGCTTCCAGTGCTGTAAGGCGTGCGATTACTCCCGTGCCTAAACTCCAGCTGGACGGAAAGCCCCGCCTAGCCGGGGCTGGTTTAGTCTGCGCTGAGAGAGGGAACTCGGACTCGGGGACTGTTCCCAGGCTGAGTCCGGGGATGCCCGCGGTGCTCACACCTCACACCTCCCTCCATCCTCGGCTCCCGCACCTGTGCGGGGAGGGCAGGGCAGCCCCGGCTCTCCCCAAGGGCGTTTTCCCAAGGAACCCAGAGCCAGGAGGGCGTTCAGCTCTCTGATCCCTCCGATTAAAGCGTCCCCGGTGGGGATCGCTTCTTACTGGGCTGCTGGATGCTCCCAGAGTAATTTAAAATCACTGATGCGCTGTTTATTAATATAATGCTCTTAACACTGAAAGTACACGTTAATCCCCGGCGCCCTCGCAGCGATGTGGGGGGGTGAGGGGGGATAACAAGGAGAGAAGGCAGGCTCGGGTTGTTGTTCGCGCTGGGAGCCGGGCAGGGACCAGCTCCCTGGGGACAGCTGGGCACAGGGACCAGCGTGGCCGGGAAAGGCGATCTGCGGGCTCCGCGCGGCTCCCGCACCTGCCCTGCCAGCTCCCCGCTACCTCCATCCCTCTTTCCATCCCTTCAGCCCCCTCAGGAGGGCAGGGAGCGGCCGCGCAGTGCCGGCAGCGCTCAAGCAGCGCGAATCTGGCCGGCAAGCCCCTCAGGAGGAGGAAGAGGAGGAGAAGAAGAGGGCAAGAGGTGCGCCCCGCTCCCCCGCCAGGTTTCACCTCCAGCGGTGATGCCACCAGCCTTGCCCATACCCCCAACCCCCCGAGGGCGCCGCCGGGCTTTCCCGAGGTGAGTGGCCACCTCCGGGCGGCTCTGCCCTTCCCCGGGACCGGGAAGGGCTCCAGGCAGAGCATCCCGCTCCGTGCGGGAAGGGAGCGCCGGAGCCCGGGGAAGTTCTCGTGCGGGGCAGGGGAGGAGTGGCGGCTCCAGCTGCTGAAAAGGACACGCGTGGGAGCGGGAGGCACCTGGAGAGCCGGCCCAGGTGGAGGGAGAGCAGCTGGTTGGAGCGGAGGCGGGGGGAGGAAGGGAGAAGGTGGGGAAGCGGGCGGGGACGGGAGGGGATGGATGGGGGAGCCGCAGAGCGGCGAGATGGGGAAGGAGGTGGCGGCGGCTCCTGTGCATCGGCGCCTGGGCTGAAGCACCCGAGAGGAACAGGCGCAGGCTCACGTTAGCACCACCGGAGCCGAGTTTTCCTTCGGGGATTCGCCGTGTAACTGTTGGGAAAAGTGGCTGTGCTCGGGGAGCGACTGAGCGCAAGGTTAGGCGCGGCTTTGTGCGGCGCTTCTGATGGGCGGGAGGTGGCGGATCGCGCTTCCCCAGGCGCTGCCGGAGACCTGCGGGCGCCGTGCCTGGTTCCCGGAGCGGAGCAGAGCCCCGGGGAGGGAGCGGAACCTCTGGAGGGGAGGAGAGCACCCGGCCCGCCTTGGGATGCGCGCCCGCAGCCGTCTCTCCCTCACCCCGCGTTTGGGAAACTTTGTGTGCTCCCGGGGCCGGGGCGGTGAGTGCATCCCGGTGGACCGGGATGGCTTGTCCTGCTTGTTTGCCATTCTCCGGGCTGCTGGCAGCGGGTTATGTGACTATTTGCTTTTGGGATCAATGTTTATTTACGGGGCTCAGGTATTAATCACTCGTGTCTCGGAAAGCTCATTAGCGGTGACTTGTTTCCATGACAACGGGACCCCTCGGAGCCTTCGGGGTTATCTGTTTGCCCGATTTAATTATTTATTTATTTTCTTTTCATGAGGCGTATTTGTACTAGTGTCGTGTTTTGTCATCGAGGAGGAAAACAGGCAAATAAACCCTGTGTGATCCTGTGGCCCCTGTTCGGTTTTCCTCTAACGCTCAATTATTTGCCCAGACTTAATTAACGGTATATGAATGGGATTAAGCAAGTGTGTGAGTGATACAAGATTTCTTAGTACTTGTTTTGATGCCTTTGCCTCCTTCAGCTATAGAGCTCAGACTAATAAGACATGGTTTGACTTGTCTCTTGTTCAGAGCGTCAGTGCTAAAAGAGTGTGATGTTTGCTATCTTTTTGTTTGTGTATCACTCAGCAGCACAGAAGCCTTTGAGGAGCTTTGAGGTGCTTGTAACTGCAGCTTTATTGCTACGGCAGAGCTGGGGATCGGTAGTGAGTTATTGTGTGACTCTGTCACCTTCCCGGGCTGTGACCTTGACAGGTCTCTTAACTTGTTCATATCCCATCCTGCTCAACGTGCTCTGAGCTAATCAAACAAAACACTTGGTCTGAGATGGAGCACTGTTAAAACTGACAGTAGATTATTTTCTGTTGCAGGAGTAAACATATCCTATACATCCCATTTCCCCAGCGGTATAGGTGAAAATCCCTCTTCTTAAATCCGGTCTTTATTTAACTCAGCACAGCTGGCTCTTCAGATAATGTGTGCTGTTATCACCCCGCTGAAAACAGCGGTTCTAATCCCATTTTTGCTAACTACCAATTACTGCTGTCCTGGGTTACCTTCTTCAGAGTCAGGTAAAAAGGAGAGTCTTTAGCATTCTGGAATTTGTAGAAAAACTGAATGACAGCCTTGATCACTTGTCTAGGCATTGCAACAGGAGAGGGACTTAAATGCTTTTTGAGAGCAAGCAAACACCCACTTTTAACTTAACTGTATGTTAGGTTAAACATCTGAAACTGTTCTACCGATTTGCCTGGTTTTGCAAGAAACATTTTAATATATAGTGTTACTGGGAGAAGAACTATATATATAGTATTACTAGTTGAGAAGCACTGGGAGTGTGTAAGAAACGTCTGAGAATATACAGTTCTAAACTAAAATACAGCCTGAGAGATGTTCAGTTGTGACTGGTTTAGATTACAGGAGTAGGAAGTTATAATAGCAGGGGAACCTCAGTATGAAGCACGCATTTTGCTGCCTTCTTGAAACACTCCTTTTAAGTGAATAAGCTTTTATGAAATAACTGTCTCTCTCATACTGTGAGAAAGAGTCAGCTCAGTCCAGCAAAGTGCCAAAACACACCTTGTTCCAGATGCATTAGAGAAGGCAAATCATACTTCAAGCTTTTACCTAAACATCCCAAAGAATCAAGGCCTGTGACCTTGACTTTTGTATTCTGGTTTTTAGCGACTTGGTAGGGAGACATCTGTCCAAAAATACTTCTTGTGAGATGATGAATTTTTTACTACTTAGTGCTGCAGAGTCAATACAGGCAGAGAGGAAGTGATCTATCTAGGCTTTACTCTGTGCTTTACATCCTCTGTAAAGCTCAGTCTTTTATTACAGGTGCTATTAAGAAAAACAGACATTCCAGTTCAGACCCTGGTTGCCATTAAGGGAAAAAAAATACTAATCTTAATTTTATTTTTTTAAGGCTGATAACTGGCAGTAAGAAAGATAATTCCTAAGAAACCCTCTTACTTCTGGAGGTATTCTTCAGAACAAAAATCACTTGAGGTTGTAAGAAGGCAGCTGAGCAAATGAGCTGTCAATGATGAAGGTGTTCTGTATGAGGGAGTGGAAAAATCTACATGGATATGCAGTCTGAATCTATAGATATGGATGATGATATTGGTTTACATTGTATTTTACTCAGTGTTACAGCAGAGTACCTTGGCTATAATGTGCACTGGTTTTCATAAACAAAAATGCTTCCAGTGGTGTTTATGTTCAAGGTACTACCTATTGCTCAAGCTGCCTGTTGCTCATGCTTTGCTGTCCTGTGGAAATAAGCTTAATATTGTTTGTTTCTGTGGTGTTGGAAGTCCCTCGACGGGGATGAATAAGATGCAGGACCAGTATTTAGTGGAGGTGGTTGAGCTTCTTTCTTTGTAACCCATCTACTCTGGACAAGTCACTTTTCCCCTCTAATTGAACTTTTCCCTGGTCCTCCTCTCCCTATTTCTCATCACTCAGTGTTGCTTGTTTGGATCGTTAGGATCTCCAGGGCAGAGTCTTCCCCTGTGCATACTCTGTGCCCAGACAGATCTCTGCCAGAGCAGAAGAATGTCAGTGCAGCACAATAACAAGAAACTATAGCCAACATTTTTCCTGTGTTGGTCACTGGGATCTTTGCACGATCCCCAATTACTGGCTGAGAGGCACTGAGGCTGTTGCAGATCAGTGTGGAGATGTACAGGAGGAGCTGCCTCCAGTGCTGCTTTTCCTTAACACTGCTTTTGCTGAACATACTTGAAGGAAACAGCTTTCAGAGAGAAAAGTTCACAGATCTGTACTCCAAGGATTTGGGAATAAAGAAAGGCTCATTCCTGCCTTTCCTGAACACCTGTTTGCTATCAGGTTGACTGTACTGGCTTTCTGGATGTAAAAATAAGGCAGCTATGAATTTAAAATAGAAATTGGTAGCAAGAGGAGAGCAGAAACCAGCACTAAATATGTGAAGTGGCATCTTGATTTTCTTCTTCTTTTGTTTTTGGTGGTGTGGGGTTTTTTGTGGTTTTTTTTTTTTGTTTTTTGTTTTTTGGTTTTTTTTGTCTTCTTTTCCAGTGCTTTTAGGAGGGAGAAGGGCAGATAAGTTACCAGTTATACTTTTTGAGCTTATAAAATACGCAGCTTCATTTGACAGGGATGAGTAACGATGTTAGGAAGGTACGAGAGCTGTTTCTGAGTTATTCCAGTTGGGAGCTCTATTATGTTCTTCATAAACTACTATAAAGTGTTTCCACTTCAAAATGTGCTGTGCCTGATTCAGCTATGTTATGTTGGTTTTTTTGGTTTGGTCTTAATTTCAAAATCACTCTACTAATCAATACTGGTGCTTTCTCATAAAACAGTCTTTTAGGTTGAGGCAGGATTGTTTCCTATGAAAGGTTTGCAGATGAATACTGACTTTTAAAGTGAACTTTTCTGTTCTATCTGGTAGATTTACTTCCATCTTTCACCAGAATTTGACTGCTACACTTATGATAGAACAGAGAATGTATTTTTGTATATGAGTGGTAGAGTAAAACTCTTCTGTTTCAGTCATTTTAATCTTTTAAAAAGTGAGATTTCTTAAATATGACGATGTAGAAAAGCTCCTTCCTGACCTTTCATTTGCTCACCATATTTTTAACGGAACTGGGTACAATCATTTCAAAACTACTTAGACTTTTAAGGCCCAGCTTCAAAAGAACTCCCCAAAAATCTGTTAAAAAAATCTTCTAAAAGATTTATTCTGGAGGGAAATGTCTCCCACGTCTCTAGGATGCCACATATTACACCCCTGCAAGTTCACAGGCACAACCTTTCTTGTCACATCGGGAGTTTTGGACCTGGGTGTATTTTTTACTTGTAAAACAGGGGAAAAGAGACATCAGCTGAAATTACTTGTAAATTCAAGTGACTTCCTTTTCTGTTTGTTGCTCAAACCACTGCTGGAGTTGAGTAGCACCTCAAGCAGGGATTCTGCACCACCTTTTCCCTTCAGCTGACGTGGTACAGCTCTGCTTTGATGGCACAGCTGCTTTGCCCAGGCTGGTTTTTTGTGGGAGATGTGCTCTGCCTGGCTGTGCAAGGGAAGCCAAGGTGCAGATAGATCTGTGATGTTCCCAGGGAACAAGGCAGGGAAAGGCCTCACCTCTGTGTGTGCAGCAGCCCCAGCAGCCTGCCAGCTCCTCCTTCAGAGTCTCTGGGTTTGTAGGCTGACCTTTCCACACTGCTGAGGCTTAGCAGGCCCACCCAATTTTCTCACTTTATGCCAGGATGTCTGATGTTGCAGACAGGGAGTCTGTTCCTGCTCTATTTGGAGGCAAGGGCAGAATGCTCACTGATTTCCATAGGAACGAGATGTATTCCTAAACATACTTCAGTAGCTAGAAGGAAACTTCCTAATAAAGAACCAGACTGTGACATTACACAAAACATGAAGCATTGTTCGAGGCTTCAAAGCTCTCAACAGCAACATGTCTGCAGACCAGGCACTGCAAACAGCAAATCCCAGGGCATTCCTGGCAGGACTGTGGAGGATTATCCACTCTTCTGCCCAGAGGAACAACGGAGGCTTCAGCACCTTACTGACAAAATCCTGTTTATTCTGTTGTATGCAACTCAAGCCCCTCAGGCTGTATCAGGAATGGAACTGAAGAAGCAGTGGATTTCCCACATCAAGCGGGAAAGGCAGGGGGATTTCAGTTTACCTGAAGAAGCAAGATACCCTTTCCCATGCCCACCCGTGTGAAGACTGTTGGAAGTTACCAGGGAAAACTTGGGACTGCAGTTCTGCTGCTTTGAGTTGCTGTGCTCCAGCCAGAGGGGTTCCTCACTAAAGCTACTTCTTCTTCCTTTTGGTTAGCAATTTTTTAAGGTGGGGGCCTTCCACCCCTCATCTTACTTTTACTGCCATTCCTACGTGAAACCTTTTTTTTTAGGAGAGATTGATACGGATTACCTAGAGCCTGCTGGAGGCAGTGGTTTCCAAAATGGAGCTCACAGATACCTGTGATCCCTTACTTGCTTTCCAAAATCCACCTATTCCATTAATTTTACCTTTGTTCTGTCCAAAGAGAGCTGTCAAGGTGCAAGGAAGTGGTGGAATGATATAGGTGGTGCATTTGCCATCTGTGTTGCATTCCCAAACGTGAAAGCTCCAGGGCTGCTTTTCCACACAGTTTTCAGCTTGTGGTAGTCAGGAAATACCATTTTCTCTGGTTATCTCACATCTCTGACCGGTTTGTTTTTGTGGTGAACACCTGGGAGATTGTGTTTTTTTTTCCTCTGGTGTGTCTTAACAGCATCAACACTTGTTAAATCCTTCTTCATCTACTCCCCTGCTGAATAATTACACTTCTAAAAATTAAAAGCTTTGTCTTGTAAAGCACGTGGCTGACGTGCTTTCCCATTATGTCCCTTCTCAGGTAATTAATATTTTACCATTCAAAAATACAGGCAAAACTCTAGAGAGAAAAACTTTTCCAAGGACACTGTGTCCACTTTAGACACTTATCTTTGAATGGCAAATATAAATGTTCAACATGCATTAAAAACCAGAGTAGTGGTATTGTCCTAATCTAGTTATGGTTGGGTTCTTTGTTCCTGTCTTGGTTTTTTTTTCCAGTATTGCATGTCATTGGACAGAAAGCTGCCAAGATAATAGACCAAACTTCCTATTGCAAAGACATAAAATATTTCTGTTTCTAAGGGTACAAACACCCCAAAACGCAGACCTTGAATACAAAACTGATTGAGTTATTTGCTTGAAAGTTGTAAAGGAGGACACAACAACATCCAGGAGTGGTGTCAGCCACTTTCATAGTCCTGAAAGTTTCATAGTCCTGAAAAGTGTATCCAAAAGGAGGGGTGTGTTGTTGGAAATGAATGGAAACTGAGCAACATCTTCACAGGATGATTTTCATTGCTGTTTTGTGGTGGAAGAAAAGAATATAAAAAATACATTCGTTCTCCTAAGATTCACTCAATATTGAAACCATTTTAATGAAGTCAATTCATTGCAGTCGTGCTTGTTGCCTCCTTTGAATATGTGGAGCTTTAAGAGTAGCTCGCTGTGCTCCTGCTGTAAAGTGTTGTGACGTGGCAGTGTTTCGTCGATTAAGATAGTGCTGAAATTTCGTTTTTTGGAAGCACTGCTGGCAGAGTTTTAGAAACCTGGACCCCAGCCAGAAAATGAACAATCACCAAAGCCAACTGTGCAGGGAGATTCTATACACACGAGTTGGAGGCTGTTAATTAGTGCTCGGTGTTGCAGCCTCTCTCATCCGTGTTTGGGTGAATCCGTGCAGTGGTCACTGAGCCACGTCCTGTTCCACAGCCCTTCAAGGGCAGGTGGCACGTGGAAAGGGTCCTGTGGGCTTGGTGCTCCTCTAACCTGTGAGAGGGTTTCTATCAGGAACAAAGTTTGCATAAGAAACCAGCTCACATCATACGTTACTTTTTAGGAGCCTCACGCGTGGAACTATAGTGATAAATTACATGTTCATCTTGCAGCAATTTGCCTTTATTTCAGAATAGAACAGGTGAAGAGTTCCTGGGCAGGCCTATAATATTTCTTTATATGAAATAGCTGTTTTCAAGACTTTTACAGGTCCATGGGCAAGTTCCCTTTTATTTGAGGGGGAGCAGCCTCAAGCCCCACGTGCCTGAGGGAAACTGTTGTGAAAGCAGAACCTTGCCAAGTCCCCTCTGCAGGAATTGGGATGCAGTCCTGGGCAGGGAGCTAAATATAGCAATGGGAAATTTATGAGGAAGGGAACTGGCAGTAATGACAGTCCTTTTGCCTTTCTGCTCCATATCATCAGGGCCATGACCTCATTGCAGTCATAGAGAAGTGGTGGGATAGCTCCTGGGACTGGAATGCTGTCATGGATGGCTACATTCCTTTTAGGAAAGACAGGGCAGCAAGGCCAGGTGCTGGAGCTGCTGTTTGTGTGAAGAGCAACTGGAATTTATTGAGCTCTGCCAAGGAGTGGGTGAAGGAGGAGTTGGGAACTCATGGGTAGGGATTAAGGGACAGGCTCGTGTGGGTTTTACCATCAGGACACCTGATCAGTAAGAGGTTTTCTACAGACAGCTACAGAAGTAGCCTCAGGATCACAGGTCCTGGCTTTTTGAGGGGGATTTCAGGCACCCTGACACCCACAGTTTAGGGCTCTAGAAGGTAGAGGGTTCCAAGAGAGCTGGTTAATATTCCAGCATCACTTCCTCCAAGCTCAGGATCGGAGCATCCCTGTGCCCTTCTCCCTCAGTCTTCTGATTGTGACTGCAGTGGGAGATTCTCAGTAGCATAAACGTGAGTCCAAATGACTGAGAACTACAAAGAATAGAATTTATTGATTTATGTATTGATCATTAGTGACATTACTCTAAACTTGCTGCAGCGGTGGGAATGAAATACAGAATAAATATATTCACAAGGTTTCACAGTTTGAAGCATTTAAGAGATGATTTTTCTCTTTTGTTCTTCTCTGAAATTTAATTGAGTAGCCTCAGACCAATGGGAATTATAGTCCAACCTTAAAACATCAAGCAAGAGCTCCCAGCATGCTTTTCATAAGCATCTTGTACTGTGCTGTCTCCCAGAAAGCCCTAGTCAAGACTTCTTTAGGCAGGCACAGAATTAAGGAAGTCTTGTCATTTGTTTTAATTAATTACCAAAGTCAGGACTGACTGTGTTTTGCAGTGTACTGCTGGCTTGGGCTGGGCTGATAAAGCTTGGGTGTCCAGCAGCTGCCTGCAAACTTCCAAAATTCACCACTCTCCTATCTCAAAAGTGTTTCTCATTCGTATCATCCACATGAAATGGTACTGGGGACAGTGGCAATGGTTTTGTTTCATGCAGTACTGATCAGACTCTGGAAAATCCTCTTCCTCTTTCATGAGCCTAATTCCTCTTTCCTTTCCTTTTTTCCTTTCTGTGGTGTATGAAGTAAAGGTTCTGGTGTTTTAGTTTCAAGCATCAAAACCAAACAAATGTTTATCTCATTCAAACATTAATGTTTTCTTTTCTTTTTTTTTTTTTCTTTTTTTTCCTTGTAATTCAGCTGCCAAAATAACAAAAAACACCAGACAGTAACACAGCTTTTGTGGAGAATTTGTACCTGGCACAGAGTGGCCCTCCAAAAGAACACGTATTTTCCTGCAAATTGAGTTGCTGAGCACATGATATGATCAGTTGGTTTCTAGAGTCCTCATCACCACAAGCCCTCAGAAGTCCTGTCTTCTTGCACAGGAACATTTTCCATGACTGAAAAGTTTATTTCCATGAACTCAAAGAGTTTAGGAAACCACTATAAAACCCTGGAAGTTTTAAGGGAGTAGATTAATTATGTCCTTTTCTTGAAAACAAAGCTAAGACACCGTCCTCAAGGAACTTGGTGTCTTCCATTCTTGAGCCCATACTGGCTGTGCTTATCACAGAATCGCAAACGTTTTCAGTCTGCTTGCAGAAAGTGCTGTTAATGTGAAGTGGAAAAGTATTTTTGATAGATAACTCTCGGGTCTCACGTGTTATTTATACTCCCATGCTGAGTGCAATCCATCAGCACGATGGTTTTGTTTATTTGGGGAGGAAGGATGTAACCCAAAATAAATTGTTTTGCTATGAGCAGCAAAGCAGACCCAGTAAAACAAGCCATGTGTTAAAGTGTTTGCTGCTGTTAAAAAAATGTTATATATGACAAAACCAAACAGTGATCTAACAAGTACAGAGCCTAAATTTTGAAGCAGCAAGCCATGATGGATGTGATGGAAATTCATCAGGATCTCTGCCTTCCTCTCCCTTTGAAAGGGATCCAGAATTTCCAGCAAGACTAAGCAGAAAGGGCAATGATTGAAATACATAACAAGCACCTAATCAATGTTGAATTTGTTCTATGACAAGAGTGAAGGATCTCTGAAAATGTATAGATAGGAGTAGTCAGGAGCAGTTCCCCCACATTAGAAGGATGAAATAGTGTCTGAAGAATGTGCTGCTTTAAGATAGAAGCAGTAAAGTACCACTTTAGGTTTAAAAAAATTTAAAAAATTATTCTGGAGGTTTTTTAGTGGTATGTTGTATCAGTTTTTGGTCAAAACTGAAGTTCACCAGAACACAAACCCTTCCTTATTTTTCACTGTATGAAGCACCACAGAGCAGAAAGCAAACTCCTCAAACCACAAGAGATCAGCAGGACGGTCAGGCATAAATATCTCTGCAATGTTAGAGCCCTCAAAAAGGGGAAATAATAGAGGTAAAATCTCATTTCTCTCTGAATGTGCTAACAAAAGGGAATACCTGCTTTCCTAGAGACAACTTAAGGAGTATACAAGCCTGGTTTTCCTGAAGACCTTGTTCTACAGAGGCCACAGACTAAGCAGACAGACCATAAGCGTGCTGGAGCTCTTGCCTGCTGGATCTGCAGGGTCCAGAGCAGTTGTGTTTTGAATTCCTAGACATGAGCTGTCTGTAGACAATAATTAACTGCACATCAGTACAGTGGCTTTGGCCTTTGACATCACTCTGCCTTCAAGGTGTAGCAGAGTGTTTGAAGAGTGTTATTGTGTGCTCTGACACTGAGCTGTGACTTCTTTTTATTCCGTAGTTGAAGAATTCAGAGTTGGGTCAGCTCTTCAGGAAGGCACGGAGAAGAGTGGGTTTTAGGTATCAAACAGTGACATTTTGTTCCTGTAGCTGAACATCAGCGCTTGAGGCCACAGCAGTTTGGGTTTGTCCAGAAGCAGACTTTCAGACAGCCTGGAGATCATTTTCTAGTACCAAAAGCTTTCAGAAAACTGCTCTTTGTGGCCATCAAAAGGTGAATTTTAAGCCACGATCTGTTCTCGCATAGGTATTTGCAGGGATGGGGGACAGGGCCAGGAGACTGGACTTTGGTGTGACTATATGGGATTGGGCAGATGACACAAAAAAGGATGTCAGAGTGGGTATTTGGGTCAGGTTAAGCATCCATCTAACTTGCTGCCATGTCTGTTGTATTCCCCCAGACAGACCCTCTCAGCTTCTGGCCCTCTGCCTCACAGGTGCCTCCAGCCTGTCAGTAGAGTCCCAGTTTTGTGGTTAATATCTGTTGGTGGAGGGTTTATCCATGGGATTTGTTTAATTATTCTTAAAAGATAAGGAAGCTTTTGTCACAGGGAGAAATCCAGTAAAACTGCACACGGGGGGAGGCGAAAACCACCTCCTTCTGTTTGTTTTGGAAGTGCTATCTGGCAGTGCTGTAATTCTTGTCTGATCAGAAGTGACGTGTGATTGCTGTCTGCTCAGTTTGTCAAGGCAGCTTCAAAATTTTTATGGACTTTTATGAGATTCCTTCCCAGCTGAGTCTTCCTGGTCTGTTTAAATGCTTTGCATACAGCAAACATTCCACACCTCTTGCAATCCTTTTCATTCCCCTCCTGATCCCTTTCCAGCTCTAGAGATGTAGAAAAACCCATAAAGTAGTGCCGTGCTATAATGAGCTTTTGGGGTTTTACCCTTTTTTTTTCTTTCTTTCTTTTTTTCTTATCAGCTTCTGAAATTCTGCTTGCCCCCGAGTTATAAATCACCATCTGCATAGAACTGATGTGCACAATTTTATTTTAGATGCAGTAGCCCACCCAGTGCTGAGCAAACCCTGTGCAAAGCTGGTGAGGGGAAGGGCTTTCTTCCCTGCATCCCTTTGCATTTACCAACGTGATTTTCACATTCCATTTTATCCCCCAGTTACTCAGGGAGTGGTGGATCCCACTGGAATGGTTTCTGGGTGAAGGCAAGGAAGTGTCCTGCCAGGCTGTGGGTGCTTTGGAGAGGGAGTCAGCTCAGTGTGAGGGAATGTGTGTCTTGGGACTTGTCATAGGTTTGAGGAACTGGAACTTCTAAGTTCTCTAATATAAATTTGGCCAAGAAATTCTGTTAATTCTGTGCATTTCTTTGCCTTCTAACACAGAGTCTCTGGAAGACTGAATGGGCAAAACCTGACAGGGAGGTTAGGGAGGAGTAGTGACAGCAGGAACGTGGAAGGTCTGCATTACCAGTTTTCAGCATCAAGGGCAGTGGTGGGAGAGGGAAAATGAGCTGGAATCACAAAAAAGAGATAAAGGTTGATCTTCACGAGAAATCTGTTAACTTAGAGCATCTTGATAGCAAAGTGACAACACGGTCAGTTGCTTGATCAGCTGAGAGCACAAACATTTCATAGAACACGTGCCCTCTGGTTGTTAATCTGTAGATTTTTGAGTTTCCTCAGCTGGCAGCTCAGCAGAGGAGCAGTTTTTCACTGTGGTTCCATGCTGTGTTTCTTGTGCAGATTTAAAGTTTCTGAGGCAGAAATGGCACTTGGTTTTTGCTCACTGTGCAGTTTTTTGGTCAGCAGTAGGAGTTGGGCTCCTTGGTGCTGAGAGAAGGGACCTTCAAAGTGATCAGAATTCCCTGCGCTTATTCAGACTGCTTTAAAAGTGGCTATAATGTGTGTTCTCAGGGATTCAGTAGTTGGGCTCCTTTTGTAAAGCAGTTTGAAGATCTGTCCCCTCATAAAACAAAAAACAAGAAGAAAAGTCTTCAGGGTTATCGAATCTTCCTTCCTCTATAAACCATAAGTTTTGCCCACATGGAAAAGAGCAAAGTTTTCAGTGAGTCATTGGATTTTTAGGGATTTTCCCTCCTGGTGACTTCACCTTGGTTATGGCATGGGGAATCATTACATCCTTGGGAAAACAGATTTCTGTTACTGGTGTTGCAAAGGAATTTGGTCCTTTGTGGAGTCACAGAGTGTTCCTAGACAGGGTACTTGGGAGAAACACTGTCCAGCTAGTGAGTTTATCTCCAGGAGACAGAACAATCATTAAACTTTATAAGCAGCAAACAATAACAGATCACATACTGAAGGGAATTGAGTTATTTTTGCTGTAGCCCTTTGTTGTGGCGTCTTTGTGGTCTCCTGAACAGTGCGAAGTGCCTCCATTTCCAAACATGGTATTAATATTATTTCTATTTATTTTTAGGGAATTCACCTTCTTGCTTTGATTTACTATGCAGATTCTGGTTCTTTCTGGAACTGTTTAGACTCTCTAGTCATGCTGGTTTACTATTTCTTTTAGGTTAAAGCATCAGCATTATTAATACTCTTGAACCTCAACTAAACCTCTTTCCATGAGGTGTTTGATTTTTAAAGTTTGGATATCACATTTTGGCTAACCATGGTGACTTTGGTGTGCCAAATACAAGTGTAACAAACAACCTCTTTGATTTCAGGATGATAATCTTGCTTATCTTCTTCTAAAACCTTGTACCTAACCGTTAAATAAAATACTTTTGAATTAATGATCTTACTGACATGTTATGCAAGCTCTGGTTCTTATGTGCTCTTGTTAAGTAACAAAATCCTCTTGCATCTGTTCTTCACGTGGCAAGAAGCTGTCTTGCCACCAGTTGACCTTTCAGTATCAGAGTTCTAATGCTTGTACCAGTTTGGGTTCCTTGCAGCTTGTTGTCCACTGCACAGTTGGATTTTTCTCACTTGACACATCCCCATTTCCTCAAGGAAGCTCAAGGCTGCCTCTTCCAGTGCTCTTTCTGTGTTTCTCTTGTATGTTGTAGTTACAGCCTGGTCTCCACTCAGTGCAGTGTCTGTTATTTATCTCCAGTGACATTCCATAGCTGGCCCTCTCTGTCAGATTTGACTAAAAGACAGTCAACTGCTGTGAAAAACAAGGTTTCTCAAAACTGTCTCCCTTACCTGGTGCTCAGGGCTGGTAGGCAGGAGGTGACTCATTGATCTGGATGTATTCCTGCACAGTGCAGTTCTCTCCACCTGCCCTCATTCACGGGAGTCAGCAGCACGTTCCTTGTCTTCCAAATGGAGATGTCCATGTTGATTTGCATGTGGAGAGTCCTTCTCTGTTGAGCTGGGTGCAGATACAGATCTGTGTGCTGCAGAAAGTTTCTGAAGAGAGGTGAGATGTATCCCAGGGGAATTTCTGCTTAGGGACCCATAATACCTCTCCATACTTGATTTTAGAAATGAAGCATGGGGCACTGCAGTCTTTACCCCAAGAGCTGGGCTTTACAAGGCTGTGTCTAGAGCTGGGGAGCAAGGCCAGTCATCACAGCTAATCAATCCCTTATCATCTTGGGCCAGTAGGCAGATCCTGCTTTAGATAATATAAGCTTACCCAGAATAATCCCAATATCCCTGTTTTACTGGATAAGTACTCAGTCCATCCTTTTGATGATGGACAAGCAAAGCAAACTGAGACAACAGAGCTCCAGCGCACAAAAAATTCAAGCCTTGTGTATTCACTACTGCAGTACTGACATTTCAAACAAGGCCCTTCACAGGTCTGTGCAGTATTGTTTAACTAGTAATCTAGTAAATATATTAAAACATAATTGATTTATTTTAAGGTTCCTAAATTCTGCTTGTTCTCATGGGTTGCTCGTGGCTGTTAAACTTTGAATTCTTTGGAGGTGAGAGACTGGGGAGAGGTGAGCTGGCAAAAGTCACACTAAGGTGCCCATTGTGTGGTACCAGTTAAAGAGATGTGGGCTTAAATGAGGCAGAAATTTCCTCCATCTTTGGGTCTGAGACACTGGGCAACAAAACTGACAGTGTTCCAAGTAGTTTGTAAAGTGACTTAACTTAAAACGTTACTCAGTGATGAAGTATTGCACGATGATTATTATGGAAATAAAAAATACCACTCTTCCTGTTGTTTCCACTTAAGCCCTTTCTTAGCTACCCTTGTTCTTAAAAGGGCTGGGACAGCCTCTGAGTTTTCATTCTGCACAATTGGTTTTAGTTTCAAAGTGTGCTTAGAACAGAAAACTCCTGTAACCATTACAGTGCTCAAAAATACCTTGCCCGTACAGTTACCAGCAGTGAGTAAGTGCTAATGTTTTTTCACTAAGTACAGTTTCCTAAACATCTGAAAGAAATGTGCTTTTATTACCCAAAGACAGATACTTGTTCAGCTGGGCTCCAGCCCGTGGTTTGCATAGGCTTGCTTCATATGTGCACCATCCTTCTCATTCCTGGACCCTGTTGTTAAGCAGCTTTTTCAGCTGTTGGCCCATCTTCTCACTCCTCATTTTTGTTATTAATAGCCTACTCCTACTAGTTTCTTGTTTTCATTTATATAGTCCACTGTGTTTCAGCACAATTATTAGGTGATTTTTACTGAAAAATGGTAAAAAGGCTTTTGGAATAGGTTTTAAAACATATTTCAGTGGGTTTGAAAACCAAACGTGTCACATGTAGCAGTTTGAGACGAGGTATTATAATTTCTAGATTAATCCAAAAGATCAAGCTATTAAGTGGAAACACCTTTAAGAACTTGCTGATATATAAAGTTTTCATTACACTGAACGTGCGCCGTGTGTTGTGATAATGAAAATCATTGTTTTCCTGGTCATTCAGGGGTCAGGACTGCGCAAGGTTCTGCCACCTCTTTCTCTAAACCTGTCCTGTGCCCTTCTTCAAATACTCGAGACG